>NC_134909.1:23882504-23885004 GCF_041734735.1 Babylonia areolata | reverse complement strand
ACACTCACTTGCTGCCCTCCGCTGCTCAGCGTGAAGGTGGCGCTGTTGCTGCTGGAGGCCGTGCTGCCAGACACCTGCACGTGCCCCGCGCAACACCACGTGCTGACCTCTCAATTTGCATTCAGCGAATGACTTTTTTTTTTTCAGAAGAAAACAGAAAGGCTGATGTACTGAGATTTTGGGTTTGAAAGAAACACACACACACACACACACACACACACACACACACACACACAACACACACACACACACACACACACACACACACACACACACACACACACTCACAAACACACACACACACACACACACACACACACACACACACACACACACACACACTCACTCACTCACACACACACACACACACACACACACACACACACACACACACACACACACACACACACACACACACACACACACACACACACACACACACACACACACACACACACAATTCCAGTGAATGTAACCTCTTCGGAAATAGTGTTTCATAATGACTGTCATTATCAAATCCTGTTCTTCTATCGTGTTGTGGGATAAATCAAGCTGCCGTGCTTTCTTACCACCCCAACACCCACTGTCCTAGAACCCGCTTGGCCGAGACAGTGGGCATGTAACTTGGACAAGACCGTCCTGTGAGCCAGTTCTAGCCCAGATAGTCGGGACAGCCGCTGTGTCCATTGCTGTCCTGATGGTCCTGATGGCCATGGTCAGACAGGACTATCGTACAGCATTGCATTCCCTGGATACGTCACCTGATGGTCCTGATGACCATGGTCAGACAGGACTATTGTACAGCATTGCATTCCCTGGATACGTCACCTGATGGTGCTGATGGCCATGGTCAGACAGGACTATCGTACAGCATTGCATTCCCTGGATACGTCACCTGATGGTCCTGATGGCCATGGTCAGACAGGACTATCGTACAGCATTGCATTCCCTGGATACGTCACCTGATGGTCCTGATGACCATGGTCAGACAGGACTATCGTACAGCATTGCATTCCCTGGATACGTCACATGATGGTCCTGATGGCCATGGTCAGACAGGACTATCGTACAGCATTGCATTCCCTGGATACGTCACCTGATGGTCCTGATGACCATGGTCAGACAGGACTATCGTACAGCATTGCATTCCCTGGATACGTCACCTGATGGTCCTGATGACCATGGTCAGACAGGACTATCGTACAGCATTGCATTCCCTGGATACGTCACATGATGGTCCTGATGACCATGGTCAGACAGGACTATCGTACAGCATTGCATTCCCTGGATACGTCACCTGATGGTCCTGATGGCCATGGTCAGACAGGACTATCGTACAGCATTGCATTCCCTGGATACGTCACCTGATGGTGCTGATGGCCATGGTCAGACAGGACTATCGTACAGCATTGCATTCCCTGGATACGTCACCTGATGGTCCTGATGGCCATGGTCAGACAGGACTATCGTACAGCATTGCATTCCCTGGATACGTCACCAGCCTGGCTGGTGAAGGACTGGTACACCAACTCTTCGTTCAGATGAATGATTTGGACCTTTGCTCTTTCCCTGGAGGGATGACTTGGGCCTTCACTCGTCCTTCAGAGGAATGACCATGACCTTCGCTCTTATCTCAGATGAATGACCTTGACCTTTGCTCTTTCCCCAGAAGAACGACTTGGGCCTTCACTCGTCCTTCAGAGGAATGACCATGACCTTCACTTTTCCCTAACAGGTGTTGGACCTTCACCCTTCCCTCAGAACAATGACAATGACCTTCACCCCCATCACCCCACAGCTCCCCTCCACCTCTCTAAGCCCCCACCCCCACCCCACCCCCAAGCTGCAGGGACATGAGGGGGAAGGTGTTGGTCCTTCACGCTCCCCTCAGAGGAATGACCATGACCTTCACCCCCACCCTTCACACACACACACACACAGCCCCCCAACCCTCCCCCCCACCCCCCAACTGACCGAGGCGCCCTGCAGGGACATGAGGGGGAAGGTGTTGCCGCACAGGTAGGGGTCCAGGGTGACGGTGTAGTCCCCAGAGCTGCCCGTCACGGTCACGGTCCGGAGGAAGGCGCCGTTGGGCCGGGCCTGGGGCATGCGCATCAGGGGGGCCACGTCTGCACGTGCAGCACGACAGTAATGTTATTCATCTATTTCTACAACAACAACAACAACTACTACTACTACTACTACTACTACAAAGAAGAACAGGTCACCGGGTTGTTTGCTGACTTATTTTGTTCGTTCGCGGATTCATCTGTTGTTCTTCTTGTTTGTTTGTTTTGCTTACTTTTGTTTTTTATGCTGCCTGTACTCTTTTCTTCTGCCCATCTATCTATTTATCTTTCTGCCATCCATCTTTCTGGATATCTACTGAGCTATCTCTGTCGCCAGTTTTAACTAAGCAGTTGTGTTGAACTTTGTTCCAAGACCGTCTCAGGTACAAGATGTAATACAACTAATTTTTTTTTTTTTTAATTCTTTATTA
>NC_134909.1:23867504-23877504 GCF_041734735.1 Babylonia areolata | reverse complement strand
GCCCACGAACACAAAAGAAGAAGAAGAAGAAACAAATAGATAAATGAATGAACAAACAAAAACAAACAAAAAAGAAGAAATAAAATAAAATGAATAGACAAAAAAGAAAAACAAGCAAAGAAAGAAATAGAGCCCACCTGTTCAGGGGTGGCGGTGACGTTGATGGGGTGGGTGACAGTACCCCCAAACTCCAGGGTGAAATAGTCCAGGGTGGGCACCCCATCATCGGTGGTCTGAACACTTCCGGTCACCTGGTCGTCAGGAGTCGCTGCCCTCAGCTCCACTTCCGGTACGCCACCTGCACATTGGTTGACTGTATGATTGACTGTCTATTTGATATGGATACTTATATACTGCGCCTGTCCTCTGCAAGCAAAGTTCTAAGCGCTGTACAATCACCGAGTCTTTTGAAGAACATTCTGCCAACCAGGATAAAACCGACTGACAGCTGCATTTAGGCACACATCATTCGGTTCTTGGGTGATTAAAATCTCTCTCTCTCTCTCTCTCTCTCTCTCTCTATATATATATATATATATATATATATAGAGAGAGAGAGAGAGAGAGAGAGAGAGAGAAACACCCACAAAAGAAAAAAAAGAACACAGCAGAGGGAGAGGGAGACAGAGTCACACACACACACACACACACACACACACACACACACACACACACACACACACACACACACACACACACACGATCACCCATCCCCGCACCTAGCTCTGCAGGGAAGGTGACGGTGTATGTCCTGGAGTCGGTAGTCTGCGCGAAGCTGACGGACACGCTGTGGTCAGCAAGGCTGGGCAGTCCGTTCAGCGCTGTGGTCATTTTCTCGCCGTCCGTTGTGTCCTCTGACAAGGGCTCTGTGGTGGGGGACAGGACCAACACAAGAATCACCATGCTGCTGCTGCTGGTGCTGCTGGTGGTGCTGCTGGTGGTGCTGGTGCTGGTGATGATGATGGTGATGATGGTGGTGATGATGATGATGGTGATGATGATGATGATGGTGGTGATGATGGTGATGATGATGGTGATGATGATGATGGTGGTGATGATGGTGATGATGATGATGGTGGTGATGGTGATGATGATGATGATGGTGATGATGATGGTTGTGCTGGTGCTCGTGCTGGTGCTGTTGCTGGTGATGATGATGGTGATGATGATGGTTGTGCTGGTGCTGGTGCTGGTGGTGGTGCTGGTGCTGGTGATGATGGTGATGATGATGGTGATGATGATGGTGATGATGATGGTTGTGCTGGTGCTGGTGCTGGTGCTGGTGATGATAATGGTGGTGCTGGTGCTGGTGATGATAATGGTGGTGCTGGTGATGATGATGGTGATGATGATGATGGTGATGATGATGATGGTGATGATGATGGTTGTGCTGCTGGTGCTGGTGCTGGTGCTGCTGCTGGTGATGGTGATGATGATGGTGCTGGTGATGATGATGGTGGTGGTGATGGTGGTGGTGGTGGTACTACTGCTACTGCTGGTGCTGGTACTGGTGCTGGTGCTGTTGATGATGATGGTGATGATGATGATGATGATGATGATGATGATGGTGATGGTGGTGGTGGTGGTGATACTACTGCTACTGCTGGTGCTGGTACTGGTGCTGGTGATGATGATGGTGATGATGATGGTGATGATGATGATGATGATGATGATGGTGATGATGATGATGGTGGTGGTGGTGGTACTACTGCTACTGCTGGTGCTGGTACTGGTGCTGGTGATGATGATGGTGGTGATGGTGGTACTACAGCTGGTGCTGGTGCTGGTGCTGTTGATGATGATGGTGATGATGATGATGATGGTGGTGGTGGTGGTGGTGGTGGTGGTACTGCTACTGCTGGTGCTGTTGATGATGATGGTGATGATGATGGTGATGATGATGGTGGTGATGATGATGGTGGTGGTGGTGGTGGTGATGATGATGGTGGTGGTGGTGGTGATGGTGATGATGATGGTGGTGGTGGTGGTGGTGGTGGTGGTACTACTGCTGGTGCTGGTACTGGTGCTGGTGATGATGATGATGGTGGTGGTGGTGGTGGTGGTGGTGATGATGATGACAATGATGATGATGATGATGATGCAACTACTACTGCTGCTGCTGCTGATGATGATGATAATGATGATGTTGATAATGATGATGATAATGATGATGATGATGATGGTGGTGGTGGTTGTGGTGGAGCTGCTGCTGCTGCTGCTGCTGCTGCTGCTGCTGATGATGATGATGATGATGATGATGATGATGATGATGATGATGATGATGGTGCTGGTGGTGGTGGTGGTGCTGCTGCTGCTGCTGCTAATGATGATGATGATGATGGAGCTGATACTACTGCTTCTGCTGCAGCTGATACTGCTGCTGCTGCTGCTACTACTACTACCAAGTGGAGTGATGGCCTAGAGGTAACGCGTCTGCCTTGGAAGCGAGAGAATCTGAGCGCACTGGTTCGAATCACGGCTCAACCGCCGATATTTTCTCCCCCTCTACTAGACCTTGAGTGGTGTTCTGGACGCTAGTCATTCGGATGAGACGATAAACCGAGGTCCCGTGTGCAGCATGCACTTAGCGCACGTAAAAGAACCCACGGCAACAAAAGGGTTGTACCTGGCAAAATTCTGTAGAAAAATCCTCTTCGATAGGAAAATCGAATAAAACTGCACGCAGGGAAAAAAATGTGTAGCGCTGTAGTGTAGCAACGCGCTCTCCCTGGGGAGAACAGCCTGAATTTCACACAGAGAAATCTGTTGTGATAAAAAATCAAATACAAATATTACTACTACTGCTGCTACTGCTGCTACTGCTACTGCTGCTACTGCTACTGCTGCTACTATTGCTGCTACTGCTACTGCTGCTGCTACTACTACTAGTAATGAGAAAGAGGAGGGGAAGAGGTTGAAGAAGAAGAAGAAGAAGAAGAAGAAGAAGAAGAAGAAGAAGAAGAAGAACAACAACAACAACAACAACAACAACAACAACAACAACAACAACAACAACAACAACAATAATAATAATAATAATAATAATAATATAGAAGAAGACGAAGAAGAAGAAGTAAAAATGTCCGTGAAGCCAACAATAAAATCCCGACACGTGTACTGTGACACAATGCGTTCATGATTGCAACACTGAATTAGATGATCTGTCAAAATGTCCTGGAAGTCAACAGCGAACTGCAGGTACATGATAATAATAATAATAATGATACTTATATAGCGCTGAATCTTGTGCAGAGACAAATCAAAGCGCTTCCGCGCCAGTCATTCACACGCATGCATAGCTCTAAAACTGGAGAAACTGAAGACAAGGAAGAGGCAGGGAAGGGAGGCTATCTTAGGAAGAGATGTGTTTTAAGGCCAGACTTGAAAGAGCTGAGTGTGGAGACCTGACGAAGAGAAAGTTCATTCCAAATACAAGGTCCAGAGACAGAGAAAGAACAGCGTCAACAGTGGAGTGTTTGAATCTGGGTATGCGTAAACAGAGTAGATCTGAAGCCGATCATAGAGAGCTAGATGGAGTGTAGAGGTGAAGGCAGCCACAGAGATAGGTAGGGGCAGATTTGTGAAATACATTTATAACACAGAGTGCTGATCTTATACTTGATTCTGTGTGAGACAGTGAGCCAGTGGACATGTTGCAAAAGAGGAGTGATGTGCTCAGATCTCTTCTTTCTGAGGACGAGTCGGGCAGTAGAATTTTGTATGCGCTGAAGGGACTGAATGGATGAAGCAGGCAAACCAGACAATAGAGAGTTACAGTAGTCAAGGCGAGAGAGAATGAGAGAAACGACAAATCTATATATTGCGTCGGTGGACAGATATTTCCGAATCGAACTGATGCGCCGCAATTGACAGTAGCAGGATTGTAACATGTGTACTGTAAATTGTAATAGATCGTGTTCATTACAGAAGCACTGGAAGCCGACAATGAAGGAGTGGGAGAGGAACCCTAACAGTACAGCAGCACTGACCTGTGAAGACGCCCTGGAAGCCAACAATGAAGGAGTGGGAGAGGTACATGTGTACCCTAACAGTACAGCAGCACTGACCTGTGAAGACGCCCTGGAAACCAACAATGAAGGAGTGGGAGAGGTACATGTGTACCCTAACAGTACAGCAGCACTGACCTGTGAAGACGCCCTGGAAGCCAACAATGAATGAGTGGGAGAGGTACATGTGTACCCTAACAGTACAGCAGCACTGACCTGTGAAGACGCCCTGGAAGCCAACAATGAAGGAGTGGGAGAGGTACATGTGTACCCTAACAGTACAGCAGCACTGACCTGTGAAGACGCCCCGGAAGCCAACAATGAAGGAGTGGGAGAGGTACATGTGTACCCTAACAGTACAGCAGCACTGACCTGTGAAGGCGCCCTGGAAGCCAACAATGAAGGAGTGGGAGAGATCCCCAGTGATGGTGATGACCTGCTCCTCCCCACTGCCCGTTACCGTGCCCGTTGACGTCACCTCCAGTTTCTGCGTCACACACACACACACACACACACACACACACACACACACACACGTCATCATATACGTCATTACCAGTACGTCATCAGTGGTATATCTTTTTGTCACATCAGGCTATAAGCTTTTGTTGTTGCTTTTTTGTTTGTTGTTGTTCTTGTTTTGTTTTGTTTTGTTTGTTTGTTTGTTTTGTTTTGTTTTTGTTTTGTTTCATTGTTACACACACACACACACACACACACACACACATACACACACACATACACACATACAACATACAAGCAGTATTTCTCCCACCGCCAGCAGTCATCATGATCATCATCACAGTTGCCGTCACGGTACACGTCAGTCATACGTCATCGGTGGCATATCTTTGCCATCACATCACGTAGCGCGTAGGCGTTATTTTTCTTTTAAATCATGGTGATACACACCTGTACTTCTGCCTCCACCACAGAGGTGAAGACGAGGTCTTGAACCTCAGCCTTGGAGGCTCCAGTCTGTGTCTGGAGGTACACAGTGTTGTACTGTCGGCCAATCAGCTCCACCCCGCTGTCTCCACTGCTGCCCGTCTCCACCCGTATCTGGTAACTGAGCACAGCCACCCCGGGTGAGGGGAAGTCCATTGGGGTTGGTCATTGATTGTAGTGCCCCTGAGAGGGGGCAGTTAGTTCGGGTGGGTGATTTCGCCGTGCGAGGTCAGTGATTTGGGGTGGGTCACTGTTTGTAGGTACCCCTAAGTGGGGACAGTTAGCTAGGGTGGGTAACTGATATTACCTTGTGGAGGCGGTGATTTGGGGTGGGTCACTGATTGTAGCTACCCCGACGGTAGGGCAGTGAGTCACGGAGGGTAAGTGATTTCACCGTGCGGGGGTCAGTGATTTGGGATGGGTAACTGATTGTAGATAACCCGGGTAGAGTAGGGCAGGTGGAGGTGGTGATTGGGGGTGGATCACTGATTGTAGCTACCCCTACGTAGGGTTAGTGATTTGGGATGAGTCACTGTAGCTACCCCTACATAGGGCTAGTGATTTGGGGTGAGTCACTGTAGCTACCCCTACATAGGGCTAGTGATTTGGAGAGAGTCACTGATTGTAGTTACCCCTATGTAGGGCTAGTGATTTGGAGTGAGTCACTGATTGTAGCTACCCCTACGTAGGGCTAGTGATTTGGAGAGAGTCACTGATTGTAGTTACCCCTATGTAGGGCTAGTGATTTGGAGTGAGTCACTGATTGTAGCTACCCCTACGTAGGGCTACTGATTTGGGGTGAGTCACTGATTGTAGCTATCCCTACGTAGGGTTAATGATTTGGGGTGAGTCACTGTAGCTACCCCTACGTAGGGCTAGTGATTTGGGGTGAGTCACTGTAGCTACCCCTACGTAGGGTTAGTGATTTGGGGTGAGTCACTGTAGCTACCCCTACGTAGGGCTAGTGATTTGGGGTGAGTCACTGATTGTAGCTACCCCTACGTAGGGCTACTGATTTGGGGTGAGTCACTGATTTTAGCTACCCCTGCGTAGGGCTATTGATTTGGGGTGAGTCACTGATTGTCGGCACCCCAGGTGGGAGTACTGAGTAAGGGTGGCTCATTGATTGTAGGTACCCCTAAATGGGGGTAGTCATTTGGGGTGGGCCACTGGTCGTAGGTACCCCTTTGTGGGATAGTGATAATGGTTGGGTCACTTGCCTAACTATACCTCACTTGCCTAAGTATACCTAGAACTTTCTTCAAAGTGAAGGTATGTACTGGCTCACAATGAACACACACACACACACACACACACACACACACACAGAGAGAGAGAGAGAGAGAGAGAGAGAGAGAGAGAGAGAGAGAGAGAGAAAGAGAGACTTACACGGAATCCTTTGTCAGATTCACAATGTCGGATTCCACGCCATCCTGTCCCCAGCTGTTTGACGTCAGAGAGAGCTGTAACAACGCAACGCACACACTGGATTTTAAGTCTGTGCATGCTTCAATAAGTTTCAGTTTCAGTTTCAGTTTCTCAAAGAGATGTCACTGCGATCGGACAGATCCATATACGCAACACCACTTCTGCTAGGCAGATGCCTGACCATCAGCATAACCCAACGCGCTTCGTCAGGCCTTGAGTGCATGCTTATATATATATATATATATATATATATATATATATATATATATATATATATATATATATATATATCTCTGTGTGTGTGTGTGTGTGTGTGTGTGTGTGTGTGTGTGTGTGTGTGTGTGTGTGTGTGTGTGTGTGCACAAATCAGAGTGGATTTTTTTCTGCTCAAGTTTTGGCCAGATGACAACACTCTCGTTGCCATGGGTTCTTTTTCAGTGCGCCGAGTGCGTGCTGCACACGGTAACTCGGTTGATCGTCTCACCCGAACGACTAGACGCTTAGTTTCGTTTTCTATTCAAACTTGAGACGCGGATGTGGCTGTTTTATTCACGTGAAAGCCATTGCTCCTCACGAAGGGGTACGACACACAAACAGGCATAGTCACTGAAGAAAATCATGAAGTTGCAACAGATCTGAAAATTCAAACTTGGGAGAAAGAGCGAGATCGGAACTCAAACCCACACGGACTGTCTGTACAGGCAGATGAGCGTCTTAACCATTCTGCCACCTTCCTCATGCTTCAATAAACATGAACTGGGTTAAAGGTTAAAGGTCCCACAGCCATTCCTAAGAACATCATTTGAATTCATTGCACTGAGTCTAGGGCTCGGCATATCAAGGCGGGGCCCAACCCCCTCCTAACGGAGTTTTAACATTTCCTCAACCGAATCCAGGTAGCCATTTACACCTGGGTGGAGTGAGGAACATGGGAGTAAAGTGCCTTTCCCACACACACAACACTATGCCGAAATGGGGCTTCGAACTCTGATCACTGGTGAACACTGGCCTCTTCAGTGAGTATGCGTGGCTGTATCAACTTGTATCACGTAATAAATATATACACGCATACACAAATGCAATATTTACAGAAACAGATTCTTAAACGATGTATGTCGTACAAATGGCAAGCCTAGCGACCTGAACTTACTAACAGAATTACAGCCAAGGCTGACAAAATTTGTTCACGAATGTTTCTTTCACAATAATATACTCGTGTCTATGTTTTATTGTGTCCATGACAATAAAATGCTCTATCCATTTAAAAAAAAAAACACACACAATTACTTGTGTTAAGTAATAAGCTACACATACCCATACACACACCAACACACACTCACCCACCCATGTACGACGCACTCCCCCCCCTGCCTCCCTCCCACACAAACACCCACCCCCCACCCTCCCACCCACAATGACACCACCACCCCATACCCACACACACTCACACACACCACAAGACCTACCATTTCCACAGAACTGACATTCTCCAGGGTGAACGTGCTGCTGCACACGCGCACACACACACACACACACACACACACACACACACACACACACACACACTACAACACCCACCATTTCCACGGAACTGGCATTCTCCAGGGTGAACTTGCTGCTGCTCATGCTCCTCAGGTAGAACCGGAAGCTGCTGGTCTCAGGAGCCACGAAGACGCCCTCCATCTTGGTCACGTGGTCCGAGTAGTTGAGCAGCTGGTAGTAAGTCTCGTCCAGGCGAGACACGGTGCCCGCTGCCCAGTTGGCTGTGGTGTAGTCATCAGTGCCGTTCACAACGGTGAATGACAATCCGCGGTTCCCTGTGGACAGTCAATAGATAGATAGATAGATAGGTAGGTAGATAGATAGATAGATAGATAGATAGATAGATAGATAGATAGATAGATAGATAGATAGATAGATAGATAGATAGACAGACAGACAGACAGACAGTTGGCTGTGGTGTAGTCATCAGTGCCGTTCACAACGGTGAATGACACTCCGCGGTTCCCTGTGGACAGTCAATAGATAGATGGATAGATAGATAGGTAGATAGATAAATAGATAGATAGATAGATAGCTGGCTGTGATGTAGTCGTCAGTACCGTTCACAACGGTGAATGACACTCCGCGGTTCCCTGTGGACAGTCAATAGATAGATAGATTGATTGATTCATTGATTGATTGTTGACAGTTGGCTGTGCTGTAATCAGCAGTGCCATTCAGTACGCTGAGCAACAGTCCACGGTATGAATAAATAAATAAATAAACTCAGGACGGCGAAATGGAAGTCCTCAGTTTATTTTCTGTGATAAATGTTCACCAGCCGCCACACATGTCAACGTGTGAGCAGTCAGTTCCCCAAGCTTTTCGTTGTGCCTCCAATAAATCCAAGCACTGACAACTCACCCACTCCTCGAACAGACGCTCAACTCACCAACATGAAGTTCGGGAGGTGAGGGTGAGGGTGGTGTCTCGCAGATGAGGGAGGTGGAGGAGAGGGAGCCCTGCAGGACACACTCCTCACCGTCAATCAGCACGCGGGCCGGACTGTCCGAGTCGTCAAAGTACTGACCGCTGATGGTCAGCAGCTGGCCGCCCTCCGTGCTGCCCGTGTTGGCCGACACTGATTCCATCTCTGGCGGTGGACGGGGCGGGGGTCAGTGTCATGCGGTGTAATGAAAAGAAATGTGTTGCAATTCAATACGACGCGGTGCGATACGACGCGATGCAACACGAAACAATACAATGCAATACAATGCAATACCAAACATCGCAAAACAATGCAATACAACCCAACACAACACAAAAAAATACAATACAATACAATACAATACAAGACAAGACAAGACAAGACAATACATTACCATATCAAACCATGCCATACAGCGTGATAAGTTCAGTACAGTACAATAAAACACGCCTTCAATAATCGGACTGGAAACTATGGTGCCATCAATCAATGACACGCATAGTCACTCACCCACTCAGTCAGTCAGACAGTAACTGAGTCACTCACTCACTCATTCACTCACTCACTCATTCTCCGATTCAGTCAGTCAGTCAGTCAGTCACTCACCCATACACTCACTCACTTATTCACTCACTCACTCATTCTCCGAATCAGTCAGTCAGTCACTCACTCACTCACCCATACACTCATACACTCAGTTGTCAGACACTCACTCAGTCACTCACTCAATAACTCACTCATTCATTCACTCACTCAGTTGTCAGACACTCACCCAGTCGCTCGTTCATTCACCCACTCATTCACTCATTCAGTCAGTCACTCACTCATTCGTTCACTCACTCTGTCACTCGTTCACTCATTCACGGACTAAGAGATGTACAGCTCAAAAACAACAATCACTTACCTGTGTACATCTGATACATGCCGATCTTTGATGTACAGTTAAAAAACAACAGTCCCTTACCTGTGTACATCTGGTACATGCCGATCTTTGATGTACAGTTCAAAAACAACAGTCCCTTACCTGTGTACATCTGGTACATGCCGATCTTTGATGTACAGTTCAAATACAACAGTCCCTTACCTGTGTACATCTGGTACATGCCGATCTTTGATGTACAGTTCAAAAACAACAGTCCCTTACCTG
>NC_134909.1:23847504-23862504 GCF_041734735.1 Babylonia areolata | reverse complement strand
GAAGAAGAAGAAGATGATGATGATGATTATGATGATGATGATGATGTTGGTGAAAAAGAAGAACAGGAAAAAGAACAAGAACAAGAAGAAGAAGATGATGATGATTATAAAGAAGAAGAGCAGGAACAAGAATAACAACAACAAGAACAAAAAGAAGAACAACAAGAAGAAGATGAAAAAGTAGAACAACAAGAAGAAGATGAAAAAGTAGAAGAGGAACAAGAAGAAGATGAAAAAGTAGAAGAGGAACAAGAAGAAGAAGAAAAAGAAGAAGAAGAAGAAGAGGAACAAGAAGAAGAGGAACAAGAAGAAGATGAAAAAGAAGAAGAGGAACAAGAAGAAGAAGAAGAGGAACAAGAAGAAGGAGAAGAAGAGGAACAAGAAGAAGATGAAAAAGAAGAAGAGGAACAAGAAGAAGAAGAAAAAGAAGAAGAAGAAGAAGAGGAACAAGAAGAAGAAGAGGAACAAGAAGAAGAAGAGGAACAAGAAGAAGATGAAAAAGAAGAAGAGGAACAAGAAGAAGAAGAAGAGGAACAAGAAGAAGAAGAGGAACAAGAAGAAGATGAAAAAGAAGAAGAGGAACAAGAAGAAGAAGAAGAGGAACAAGAAGAAGGAGAAGAGGAACAAGAAAAAGAAGAAGAGGAACAAGAAGAAGAAGAAGAGGAAGAAGAAGAAGGAGAAAAAGAAGAAGAAGAAGAGGAACAAGAAGAAGAAGAAGAAGAGGAACAAGAAGAAGAAGAGGAACAAGAAGAAGATGAAAAAGAAGAAGAGGAACAAGAAGAAGAAGAAGAAGAGGAACAAGAAGAAGGAGAAGAAGAGGAACAAGAAGAAGAAGAAGAAGAGGAACAAGAAGAAGAAGAAGAGGAACAAGAAGAAGAAGAAGAAGAGGAACAAGAAGAAGAAGAGGAACAAGAAGAAGATGAAAAAGAAGAAGAGGAACAAGAAGAAGAAGAAGAGGAACGAGAAGAAGAAGAAGAAGAGGAACAAGAAGAAGAAGAGAAGAATAAGAAGACCGGAGGAAAACATACAACTGGTCAGTGTCCAAGTCCTTCACATTGCAGATCTTCCCACCAGCCCAGAACCTGCAAGATGAAAATAGTATATTTAATCCAAAATACGCACATGGAGCATTTGATAGACAAATCACATTTTTTTTTTGTTGAAAATGCTCACGCTACATGGATACTTAGGTAACCGAGCAAACAAGTATAGCTAGAGACGATTTTACAGACCAAAATTTTACTATCCTGCATAAACATGCTGACATAAACAAACTGTCAACTGAATGAATGAAAATGAAGGAAGGAAGGAAGGAAGGAAGGAAGGAATAGAAAAATACACAACTAAACAATCAGTCAATCAGTCAGTATGTGTAGTCTACTGTCACAGCTTACTTTGTTTCCAGTTCGACTGTTCTGACTGTTGGAATCACTGATAAGGTGAAGAAATCACTGAATAGACGAATAAATAAATGAATGGATAAATAAATAGCTGAATGAATAAACGAATAAATAAAGACAAAATATATGAATAAACGGATGAATTAACAAGTAAATGAATCATGCAATGATAAAATAATCGATGAATAGACAGATAATGGAATGAATGAATGAATCAACCAATCAATTAATGGGAAAAAGATGACTAGCTAAATAGAGGAATTAATATATTAATCAATGAATAAAGTGTGGAAGGAAGGAAGGGAGGAAGACAATGTATAGCGAGTGACTCACTGGAGCAGTTTTTTGGGTTTCTTTGTTGTTGTTTTCAGTGGTTTTGGGGGGGAGGAGAGGGGGAGGGGAGCGGGGGGGGGGGGGGGGGTGTTTCTTTGGTTTAGGTTTTGTTTTCTTTCGTTCGTCCGTTCTGACTTGTAAATAAATAATGAACAAGTTAGTATTCCATGAATTCATAGATACACACAGAAAGGAAGGAACAGATAAATAAATAAATAAATGAAGAAAGAAAGAAACAAAGAAAAAAACAACAACAAGCAATTAAAGCAAAGAAGGAAAAATCATTACCCTCACAAAACTGTGGAGTGGAGTGATGGCTTAGAGGTAACGCGTCCGCCTAGGAAGCGAGAGAATCTGAGCGCGCTGGTTCGAATCACGGCTGAACCACCGATATTTTCTCCCCCTCCACTAGACCTTGAGTGGTGGTCTGGACGCTAGTCATTCGGATGAGACGATAAACCGAGGTCCCGTGTGCAGCATGCACTTAGCGCACGTAAAAGAACCCACGGCAACAAAAGGGTTGTTTCTGGCAAAATTCTGAAGAAAAATCCACTTCGATAGGAAAAACAAATAAAACTGCACGCAGGAAAAAATACAAAAAAAATGGGTGGCGCTGTAGTGTAGCGACGCGCTCTCCCTGGGGAGAGCAGCCCGAATTTCACACAGAGAAATCTGTTGTGATAAAAAGAAATACAAATACAAAACTAACTTGACCAGGAGGATTTTCTAGTTCGGCAGCTCTGTGCTGTTTAGGGATTTTATTTACCAAAGACGTAGAGCACGACATTAAAAAAAAAAAAAAATAAAAAAAATAAAACGAACAGCAAACAACAAAATAAATACACAGGGAAGAAGAGAAGACACAGAGAAAACGGCCACAACTCACTTGACAATGCAAACAAACAAACAAACGAAAAACAAACAAAATAGATACATAGTGAAGAAGATATGAAGACACAAGAAGGGCCACAACTCACTTGACGATACAAACAAACAAACAAACGAAAAACAAACAATTAACGAAATAATACATAGGGAAGAAGGTATGAAGACACAAGAACGACCACGACTCACTTGACGATACAAACAAACAAACGAAAAACAAACAAGATAGATACATAGGGAAGAGGATATGAAGACACAAGAAGGGCCACAACCCACTTGACAATGCAAACAAACAAACGAAAAACAAACAATTAACGAAATAAATACATAGGGAAGAAGATATGAAGACACAAGAACGACCACAACTCACTTGACGATACAAACAAACAAACAAACGAAAAACAAACAAAATAAATACATAGGGAAGAGGAGGATGAAGACAAAAGAAGGGCCACAACTCACTTGACAATCTTCTCCTGGACGTTGCTCTGGCTGATGGAGTTACTGCCGTACCGAGATGTGAAGAGACGAGCATCGGAAGTCAGGATGGTCCCTGGACATTGTTACACTCACAGGATACAGCCTTCTGCAGGCCCTCACATCACATGGTATAGTCACTTCCTGTCGTTTTCTTTGTCTTCAGTGTTATGTGTGTGATTGGAGGAAGGGGGGGGGAGGAGGTGGGGGCTTGGGGGGGACTCTCTTTCTTTATGTCTGTCTGTCTGTATTTGTTCCTCTGTGTGTGTGTGTGTGTGTGTGTGTGTGTGTGTGTGTGTGTGTGTGTGTGTGTGTGTTTCTCTCTGTGTCTCCGTCTCTCTTTGTCACTTATCTCTTTTTTTTCTTTCAATCTTCCTGGCTCTATCTTTTCCCCCATTCTCTACCCCTCTCCCTCTCCCCTCTCTCTCTCTCTCTCTCTCTCTCTCTCTCTCTCTCTCTCTCACACACACACACACACACATAGGCACACACACACACACACACACACACACACACACACACACACACACACACACACACACACACACACACACACACACACACACACACACACACTTTTAAAAATCAAGTCAATAAGTTACTTGGTTTGCTATCATTTTTCCCTGAAAAAAAAAGTTGTAAATAAATTGATGGGGGATCATTCAAAAGATGAAGACGGGAAGACAGACTGGATGTTCGAATAAAATCACATTTGTGGATATACTGCTGGTAAACGTTAAGGTAATGAATAGGTAGAGAGAGAGAGAGAGAGCGACAGACAGACAGACAGACAGACAGACAGACAGACTCACCAGGTGTGCCAGATCGTGGGGTCAAGGTGTGGATCTTGGGAGTGACTGAATCCGACACCTGAAAACATCATACCTGTAGTTATCCCCTCCCACCTGTCATCACATCACATCACATCACATCACATCTGTCATCACATCACATCACATCACATCACATCACATCACATCACATCACACCTGTAGTTATCCCCTCCCACCTGTCATCACATCACATCACATCACATCACATCACATCACACCACATCACATCACATCACACCTGTAGTTATCCCATCCCACCTGTCATCACATCACATCACACCACACCACATCACACCACACTTGTAGTTATCCCCTCCCACCACATTACACCTGTTGTTATTTGAACTGTAGGAATTCTCTCTCTCTCTCTCTCTCTCTCTCTCTCTCTCTCTCTCTCTCTCTCTCTCTCTCTCTCTCTCTCTCTCTCTATCTCTCTCTCTCTCCATACACACACACACACACATACACACACACACACACACACACACACACACACACACACACACACACACACACACACACATATATATATATATATATATATATATATATATATATATATATATATATATATATATATATATAACAGACACATATAATGATCATAAACTTGCGTGCACCTTGCAGAACAGAACTTATCCAGTGATCACAATACAGGCAATAATACCACTGAGGACGACTGGCCAGCAACATACCGTGAAAACACATTTCTTGGGATCGCCTTTGGAGCAGTAGTCCGTCACTTCCGTCCCGTTCACAATCACCTTCACTGGGTACACCCCTTCCGGCATGCGCCTGCAAATTACAACACACACATACACACGTATCAACACACATACACACACATATACGCACGCACGCAAGTACACGCACAAGCCAACGTTCGCACGCACGCACGCAAACACACACATACACACCAACGCACGCACGCAAAACATATCACAAACAGTCGCAGATACACGCACTCACAAAATATTCCAAACTCAGAATTCTCTGTTGCAGCTAAGCTAGTTTCAACAAGAACTTGCAATATATATATATATATATATATATATATATATATATATATATATATATATATATATATATATATATATATCTGCATTTTCGAGTGCTTTAATGTCCGCGATCAACAAATGTGCCTTCTGGTGTATACAGCACGTGCTCACAGCTTATTGCTGTTGCTTGTTTTGTTGTGTTTGGTTTCTAGTGTCCATAATATCTCTGATGGGTTTTACGACAAGTAAATGAGTTCTGAGTTCACACACACACACACACACACACACACACACACACACACACACACACACACACACACACACACACACACACACACACAGAGTGTACCTGGTATAGCAGGTGGCGGTGATGTTAGTGACGCCATCCACGTGCAGGTCACATGGGTACTCAGAGCTCGCCACGTAGGTGTATGTTCCTACGTCAGGTCTGTTCTGCAGGTCGTAGCTGTCCGCGAAACCTGACGGAACGGTACAGAGATGAGGCATGTTGTGGGTTTGTTTCTCTGTCATTGTCCCGACAGGAAGGAATTCTTCTTCTTCTTCTTCGTTCGTGGGATGCAACTCCCACGTTCACTCGTATGTACACGAGTGGGCTGTTTACGTGAATGACTGTTTTATCCCCGCCAAGAAGGCAGCCATACTTCGTTTACGGGAGTGTGCATGCTGAGTATGTTCTTGTTTCCATAACCCACCGAACGCTGACATGGATTACAGGATCTTTAACGTGCGAAGGGGGTTCAGGTACAAGCAGGTCTGCACATATGTTGACCTGGGAGATCAGGAAAAATCTCCATCCTTTACCCAACAGACGCCGTTACCGAGATTCGAACCCGGGACCCTCAGATGGAAAGTCCATCGCTTTAACCACTTGGCTTTTGCGCCCGTCACATGAAAGGAAACTGACTGACTGAAACCATTTATTTCACATTAACATTTTGTTGAACTGATATTTTAACAATCATTTGAATTCACATTTACTGAGCAACACAGAGGAAATGAAATTTGAAAAATAAATAAATAAATAAATAAATAAAACGAAACATATTTGATGAATCAATTCACCAAGAGAGAGAGGGCTAGGAGCGTAATTTTTAATAGTTAACGAATAATAAAGGGTAGTAACTCTCTCTCTCCACTGTACACAATGTACACAACTTCAAGTCAATGCAGCTTATGTGAGGGAATACCTGGGTTTGTTGGGGGGTTGGGGTGGGGCGGGGGGGGGGGGGGGGGTAGAAGGAGACACATCTTCAAGTCAGTGCTGTTCATGCTACCGAGTCAGGTAGCACACAGGTAAATAAAAGGAAGAAGCGTCTGGAACTGTTCCGATGTACCTTTTATATTTACCTGTGTGCTAGATGAATATGGAGCATAAGCAGCATTGACTTAGTTGTGTACCTTGTGTATGGAGAGAGTTACCACTCTTTAATGTTTGTTTATGTTTAGTTTCAAAGCGTGAGGAACTATGCATGTGTTCCATGATGTGTTGGTGTGGTGTGGTGTTGTGTGGTGTGGTGTGGTGTGGTGTGGTGTGATGTGATGTGGTGTGGGGTGATATGGTGTGGGCGGTTTGGTGTGATGTGGTGTGGTGT
This sequence comes from Babylonia areolata, assembly GCF_041734735.1. NCBI lineage: Eukaryota > Metazoa > Mollusca > Gastropoda > Neogastropoda > Buccinidae > Babylonia > Babylonia areolata. The sequence continues at coordinate 23,855,965 of NC_134909.1, read as the reverse complement.
GATATGGTGTGGTGAGATGTGTTGTGATGTGGTGTGATATGGTGTGGTTTGGTGTGGTGTAATATGGTGTGGTGCGGTTTGGTGTGATGTGGCGTGGTGTGATATGGTGTGGTTTAGTGTGGTGTGGTGTGATATGGTGTGGTTTGGTGTGGTGTGGTATGATATGGCGTGGCGTGGTGTGGTGCAATATGGTGTGGTGAGATGTGTTGTGATGTGGTGTGATATGGTGTGGTGTGGTGTGGTGTGGTATGGTGTGGCGTGCTGTGGTGCAATATGGTGTGGTGAGATGTGTTGTGATGTATTGTGGTATGGTGTGGTGTGGTGTGATGTATTGTGATATGGTGTGGTTTGGTGTGGTGTGGTTTGGTGTGGTGTGGTGTGGTGTGGTGCGGTGTGGTGTGGTGTGGTGTGGTATGGTGTGGTGTGGTGTGGTGAGATGCGTTGTGGTATGGTGTGGTTTGGTGTGGTGTGGTTTGGTGTGGTGTGATATGGTGTGGCGTGGTGTGGTGTAATATGGTGTGGTGAGATGTGTTGTGATGTAGTGTGGTGTGGTGTGGTGTAGTGTGGTGTGGTGTGGTGTGGTGAGATGTGTTGTGGTATGGTGTAATGTATTGTGGTGTGGTGTGGTGTGGTGTGGTGTGCTGTGCTGTGCTGTGCTGTGCTGTGCCACTCACCTTCCCCCAGAACGGTCAGTCGGACGCCGCCATTACGACTTCCTATCATCGGGGTGATCCCCGTGACCTTGGGTCCTGCAACACAGCACAGACATCAGGGTTACCTCCTCCTCTTCTGCTTCTTCGTTCGTGGGCTGCAGCTCCCACGTTCACTCGTATGTACTCGAGAGGGCTTGTACGTGTATCACCGTTTTTACCCCGCCATGTAGGCAGCCATACTCCGTTTTCCGGGGTGTGTATGCTGGGTATGTTCTTGTTTCCATTACCCACCGAACGCTCACATGGATTACAGGATCTTTAACGTGAGTATTTTGATCTTCTGCTTGCGTGCGTGTACACCCGAAGGGGGTTCAGGCACTAGCAGGTCTGCACATATGTTGAACTGGCAGATCGGACAAATCTCTATACTTTACCCAACAAGCACCGTTACCGAGATTCGAACCCGGTACCCTCAGACTGAATGTTCAACGCTTTAACCACTCGGCCATTGCGCCCGTCATCAGAGTTATTGATAACATGGAGTATGCCGGCAGAATGGTTCCGACCATTGTCTGTCAGTACAGTGTCCGTGAGGGTCTGGGTTCGAATCTGGCTCTCGCCCTTTCTCCCAAGTTGGACAGGAAAATCAAACTGTCAGGCTTCAGGAAGGACGGTGGCACAGTGGTTCTAACGCTCTAATGCCAACACTGTGTCTGCCAGGGTCCTGTTGTGAATCCAACACTGTGTCTGCCAGGGTCCTGTTGTGAATCCAACACTGTGTCTGCCAGGGTCCTGTTGGGAATCTCATTCTGCCAACACTGTGTCTGCCAGGGTCTTGTTGTGAATCCCATCCCGCTCTTGCCCTTTCTCCCAAGTGTGACTGGAAAACTCAGACTTAAGACTTAGCGTCTAGTCTTTCGGATGAGACGATAGACCGAGGTCCCGTGCGCAGCGCGCACTTGGCGCACTGAAAAAGAACCCAGGACAACAAAAAGTGTTGTCCTCTGGCAAAGAAACTCCAAAATAAATCCACTCTGACAGGTACACAAATGTACATGCATGCACTCAAAGACTGAAAGCCCGTTGGGTTATGCTGCTGTCCAGCAGATGAGGTGTAGCTTATATGGATTTGTCCGAACAGAGTGATGTCTCCTTGAGAAACTGAAACTGATTACTTGAATAGCGCCCTGACTCATTCAGAAACCAAGCTCTGTATGTATGACAGTCAGTCGTGTCCGAGTGTGACCATCAGAACAGCAGAGGAGGTAACTGCTGTCCGGACTGCCTAGGCTAGAATTTGATTTAGTGGAGAGTGTCTTGCCCAAGTTGCATCCCAACTCTCTCGGTCTACAGGGCTTTAGGACAATCGGCGTTGGGATGGTTCCTAAAGGCAAACTAGCGCCCAAGGCTGCAGCACTAGGAACCAGTGCAGTCTTGCCTCCTGGTTTGAGTCATAGTCCTTCACAAAAGGCTGAACTGTAAATGAATTCCCTTTCATGGGTAGAGCCGACTGACAGCTGCCTTTAGGCGCTCATCATTCGTTTCCTGTGTCATTCAAAAAGCTTCATTCGCGCGCGCACACACACACACACACACACACACACACACACTCCATCGTCTCATCCGAATGACCAGCGTCTGTTAGTGTTGTGTTGTGCTGTGATGTGCTGTACTGTGATGTGATGTGTCGTGTTGTGCTGTGCGGTACTGTGATGTGATGTGCTGTGTTGTGTTCTGCTGTGCTGTAATGTGATGTGATGTGATGTGCTGTACTGTGATGTGATGTGTCGTGTTGTGCTGTGCGGTACTGTGATGTGATGTGCTGTGATGTGTTGTGCTGTGCTGTAATGTGATGTGATGTGCTGTGATGTGTTCTGCTGTGCTGTAATGTGATGTGATGTGATGTGCTGTGTTGTGATGTGCTGTAATGTGATGTGATGTGATGTGTCGTGTTGTGTTCTGCTGTTTTGTGTTGAGTTATGCTGTGCTTTATTGTGCTGTGCTGCACTGTGCTGTTCTGCTCTGGGTTGTGTTGTGCTGTGCTGTAGTTGTAATGTAATATGTTGGGTTTGATATCCATCTATCTATCTATCTGTCTATCTATCTATCTATCCATCACCTCTCAATTATTTAGGTGTATCAATTTGACATTGATCCACACGGTTATGCGTTTTGTTTATTGTTGTACGTTTTTGTTTATGCAATTACATACTTATCTATTTTCATACTTTATTATTTACATATTTATATATTCATCAATCAGTCAATCTATCTATCTATCTATCTGTCTGCCTGTCTGTCTGTTTATTTATTCATATTTTGGTGAGATAATGAAAGAAGTGGGTTTGTATGGTTTTGTCAACAGTAGCTTCCCTTGTACCAGTGACGTCTGTGGTACTTGGTGATATGCACGCTTTGTTGCTTTGGTTGACTTCAGTGATCTAGAAACGAAATTCATTCTCTCTCTCTCTCTCTCTCTCTCTCTCTCTCTCTCTCTCTCTCTCTCTCTCTCTCTCTCTCTCTCCCTCTGTGTGTGTGTGTGTGTGTGTGTGTGTGTGTGTGTGTGTGTGTGTGTGTTTGTATGCGTGCGTGTGTGTGTGCGTGCGTGCGCACACATTGGTGTGTATCAAGAGATAACCCCACCCCCACCCCAAAAACACGTTTGAATGATAGCAATATGTTTGTAATTGATTCGGATGTTCCAGTTGATTCAGAGACGAGCAACACTTTATTTCAAAGAGTTTAACAATCACCAAGACATTTAAAAGCTTATCGGATCTCTCTCTCTCTCTCTCTCTCTCTCTCTCTCTCTCTCTCTCTCTCTCTCTCTCTCTCTCTCTCTCTCTCTCTCTTTGATTTACCGACATTATTTGCTTTATTCATTGATAAATTTGCTTTCTTTCATCCAGTACATTTGGCGCTGCAACTTAGAATTAATCCCTTGACATATGGGCTGTAGTGAGGCCAATGCCAATAAAATAAATAAATAAATAAACGTCTGCTTCGTCTCCCTTTCTTCATTGAACAATGTTCCACTTTTCCCAGCACTGCAGAAAGTTCTTTCTCCTCAGTTGAAAAGGGTCAGTACATTTATTCCAAGTGCTTGAGGTCAAGTCCGAGCGATTCGCTTGTCACTGGCTAGGTCCTGTAAACGCACAGCATCTAAAATAATAATAATGGTATTTATATAGCGCTGAATCTTGTGCAGAGACAAATCAAAGCGCTTTCGCACCAGTCATTCACACGCATGCATAACTCTAAAACTGGAGAAACTAAAGACAAGGAAGAGACAGGGAAGGGAGGCTATTTTGGGAAGAGGTGGGTTTTAAGGCCAGACTTGAAGAGCTGAGTGTGGAGACTTGACGAAGCGAAAGAGGAAGTTCATTCCAATTGCAAGGTCCAGAAACAGAGAAAGAACGGCGGCCAACAGTCGAGAGTTTGAATCTGGGTATGCGTAAACAGAGTGGATCCGATGCCGATCGTAGTGAGCGAGGTGGAGTGTAGAGGTGAAGGCAGCCACAGAGATAGGAAGTGGCAGTTTTGTGAATACATTTGTAACATGGAGTGCTGATCTTGTACTTTATTCTGTGTGAGACAGGGAGCCAGTGGAGATGTTGCAAAAGAAGAGTGAGTAAAACAAACCGTGTCCCCTTCTGCAGTGACTCACACTCTTGTCAAGATAAACTATGAGTCAGTCTTGTAAATTAGGACAATACTGCATAATTATCTACACTCTGATTATTTGAAGGCGAAGCCTGTATCGCTGATACTGACTCACATGTGCACCACAGTCATTACATAATGTTATTCTCAGTGGTGATGAGTTGATTTATCACGTGCTGAATGTGAACTGGGTTGAGAATAGAACCTTCTCTGCAAGGGGAAAAACAAAAGAAAAAAGTGCATTCCAACCAGTAAAATGAAATAAGATAAACAAAAATAAATAAATAAAAACACGTCCCTCCCGTTTTTTGTCTTCGTTCTCGTCCAGCTTGTAGACCTGTGGTCCTTTCCTCCCCCACCACCCAGCCCCCACCCCTCACTCCTACCCACACCCTGTCCCACAATTCAGACATCAACCCTCAGAGTGATGACAGCCACACGATGGATATCGTCAGCTTCTGTGAACCTTCACTGCCTTCCCCGGAGCTTTGATGTGTCACGTGCTTGTCGTCAAGGGCAACCCACACTGACGTATGAAGCGTGCACGTGACGACCGATGATGCGTGTCCAATCACCGATTAGCTTCGTCATGCTTCGGCTTTTTCTTGTTGGTGTTTTTTTGGTTGTCTTTGTTGTTGTTTTTGTTGTTGTTTGAGGGGGGTGGGGGATGCACACTAGGTCCCAGTCGGTCTGACCTCAGTTTTTGGCCTGAAAGCAATTAGTTCCAGCAACAAGGCCGCCATCACTCGATACGAACTGAACACACACACGATTAAAAGAAAAGAAAAGAAAAAGCTGAGGAATGGGGGTGGTGGAGGGGGGGGGGGGGGTATGAGGGAACAGTTTAGCATGTCAACGTGAAGACGCTTTGCTTGGTGTGTTTTCTAAAGGACCTCCGAACTGAGGCCACTACCACGACCCAACCGCTCCTTGCTGGGCAGAGAACCCAGTTCCACCTGAAGGGCTTTGAACAAAGGGTGTCAACTCTTCACAGGGGTGGGGGGGAGGGTGTTCATCATCTTCACCGTAGTCTTTATAGGCCAGTGACCGTATGAAGCCCCCACATCCCCCACGCTCACCTCCCCCCCCCCCCCCCCAACCCCCCCCCCTTCACCGCCAATCCTTTTTATGTATGTTTAGCAATTGTTTTAAGTCAGCACTTCAGTGCGAAATATCGCATATCTACCACCAGTTGTACACACACTAAGCAGTATTGATTCTTCATGATATGTCCTGACCACACAGAGACTGTCTCGTTAGCTGATATCCTTCAACATCAAAGGTGGAATTAGCGTACCTACTGAACCACGAGGGTGATGGGTTTTTTTGGGTTTTTTTTTCAGAGCTGAAATGGTATGGCACGGATCTCACAATACACGCTTGGTTTAATGGGCATTGAACAAAAACTTAAGAGAACGGCATCAAACAGTCTCATCCCTGCAAGTTGAAATGCGAGACGTTCTGGTGCCACATGCTATCTGTATCTTTGTCCCTGTTGTACTGAGAAAGGCTGCAAGGGGGATTTTAACAGAGTTCAGTGCCTAGCCTTAAAAAAGATTTCCAAAGTCCACACTGATGCCAAATGCTTTGAAACACTCTTGATTAACGCAAAGCAAACTTCTGATCAGATCACTTGTTCTACCTGGCCGTGCAATGAGGGAATGTCCTTACTTTCCTCACCTCAAGTGGTGCTTTTCAACTATCTTCAGACTGGCTTGAAGCCCAGCTGACTGCAAAGAACCGTGTCAGATCGGGGAGTCAAACAAGCCTGCTGTGTCCACAGGTAGATCAGGGGGTGGGGGGGGGTTGGGGGGTGGGGAAGATTATCAGGGGGGTGAGACAACAAGCCTGCTGTGTCCACAGGTAGATCAGGGGGTGGGGGGGGGGGGGAAGGTGATCAGGGGGTTAGACAACAAGCCTGCTGTGTCCACAGGTAGATCAGGGGGTGGGGGGGGGAAGGTGATCAGGGGGGGGGGGGTGAGACAACAAGCCTTCTGTGTCCACAGGTAGATCAGGGGGTGGGGGGGAAGGTGATCAGGGGGTGAGACAACAAGCCTGCTGTGTCCACAGGTAGATCAGGGGGGGGGGGAAGGTGATCAGGGGGGTTAGACAACAAGCCTGCTGTGTCCACAGGTAGATCAGGGGGTGGGGGGGGAAGGTGATCAGGGGGGGGGTGAGACATCAAGCCTGCTGTGTCCACAGGTAGATCAGGGGGTGGGGGGGAAGGTGATCAGGGGGTGAGACAACAAGCCTGCTGTGTCCACAGGTAGATCAGGGGGGGGGGGGGGGAAGGTGATCAGGGGGGTTAGACAACAAGCCTGCTGTGTCCACAGGTAGATCAGGGGGTGGGGGGGGGGAAGGTGATCAGGGGGGTTAGACAACAAGCCTGCTGTGTCCACAGGTAGATCAGGGGGTGGGGGGGGGGGAAGGTGATCAGGGGATGAGACAAGAAGCCTGCTGTGTCCACAGGTAGATCAGGGGGTGGGGGGGGGGGGAAGGTGATCAGGGGATGAGACAACAAGCCTGCTGTGTCCACAGGTAGATCAGGGGGTGGGGGGGGGGCAAGGTGATCAGGGGGATGAGACAACAAGCCTGCTGTGTCCACAGGTAGATCAGGGGGTGGGGGGGGGAAGGTGATCAGGGGATGAGACAACAAGCCTGCTGTGTCCACAGGTAGATCAGGGGGTGGGGTGGGGGGGAAGGTGATCAGGGGGTGAGACAAGAAGCCTGCTGTGTCCACAGGTAGATCAGGGGGGGCGGGGGGGGGGGGGGCAAGGTGATCAGGGGGATGAGACAACAAGCCTGCTGTGTCCACAGGTAGATCAGGGGGTGGGGGGTGGGGAAGGTGATCAGGGGGATGAGACAACAAGCCTGCTGTGTCCACAGGTGGGGCAGGGGGTGGGGGAGATTATCAGGGGGGTGAGAGCGAAGAAGGCAATAGCCCACAATGAGCGGAGTAGAGAGGAAAGGGGACCCTGTGGTTTACTTAAAAACAACAACAACAAACCGAAACAAACATAAAAAAAACAGCCTTTCACGCGGAATATTCATGCTTCTGTTTGTTTGTTTTTTGTTGTTGTTGTTTTTTTTCCACTGACCAGGTGTGGTAATTGTCTCCTCCGTGCAGTCATGGAGACTAGGTTTTGGCATATGCAGAAAATGCGAGCGAAGGGAAATAAATTCTGCAGTATTTCTGGCAGTGTCAACATGTGTCAATTTGCAGGGGTAAACACCGGTCGATGTTTAGTATATTTTACGCATTTTCCACGTCATTTGACAGGCAGGCCTGCTGAGGCTGAAAACTCTATAGGGTTAGTGGTTAACCCCTTCTTTGTCCAGACACAACCCGTGTTCTTTTTTTCAAACATTCTTTTTCTCTCTTTTTTTTTTATTCAAACAAAGGTTTACAGATAAAAAAAAAATAAAAATAAAAAAAAGTATGCATTAGGAGGTAAAGACATAATGATGTTCTAAGTATTGACAAGTCCACAACAACATAATGTAGGCAGAACACGATACCTATTCAAAACGATCCATAGTGTTCTCACACCTGTATTTTCTACAGAAGGTCTGGATCAGAGAGTTGACAGGGACCACACTGGTCTTTTTTTCCTCTGTTCCCATATAGGGTTTCTGAAATTCAAGAAAACTAATCAGGTTCAGGATTAAGTTGACGAGACGGGGAAGGGGGGTAAGGGGAAGTGGGAGGGGTGGGGTGGGGGGGGGGGGTTCGGTTAAGACGCAGTCAATACTATTCATTTCATCCATCAATCTTATGAGAGAGACAGACACAGACAGAATGAAAGAGAGATATAGCCAGAGACAGAGGCAGACAGAGAGAGAGAGAGAGAGAGAGAGAGAGAGGGTGGGGGAGAGAGTGTGTTTTTTGGTGTGTGTGTGTGTTTTTTTTGTGTGTGTGTTTTTGTTTTTTTTTGTTTGTTTTTTTGTATAATATGTAGGCATTAATATGATCAGAATCTGATTCATGTCATACAGTCTAATTGGGTTTACATATGTTCTAATTAATTTTGAGTTTCCGAAATTCAAGAAACCTGTCCGAGAGAAGAATTTACTGGAGAAGAAGACGCGGTAATTCAAAACACAGTAAATACCTTTTCCTCCATCAAGCTCAGGAGACTCATGGG
>NC_134909.1:23837504-23842504 GCF_041734735.1 Babylonia areolata | reverse complement strand
CCCCCCCCCCCCCCCTCCACCGTTTCAGTATGGTGTTGTGTACTTTGGAAAGACACGTTCCTCCTGTTTTCTTCAACCCCCCCCCCCCCCCCCCCCCCCCGCCCCCCCTCCACCGTTTCAGTATGGTGTTGTGTACTTTGGAAAGACATTTTCCTCCTGTTTTCTTCAATCCCCCCCCCCCCCCCTCCACCGTTTCAGTATGGTGTTGTGTACTTTGGAAAGACATTTTCCTCCTGTTTTCTTCAACCCCCCCCCCCCCCTCCACCGTTTCAGTATGGTGTTGTGTACTTTGGAAAGACATTTTCCTCCTGTTTTCTTCACCCCCCCCCCAACCCCCCCACCCCCACACCCCCTGCTCCCTCCACCTCCCCAGGTGTGAATGGGGAAACCTGACTTTGGTTGGGGAAGGCTGTTGACAGGATTAAGCCCCGGTTCCCTAAGCCGAGCCCTTGACACAGTGGACAGGAACCCACTGCCCCGATGGCCGTAGATGGCTGAAGGACCCTTGACCTTTAAGGAGTTACTCGAAGAAATGGGATGTATATTTACATAAGCCACGACGTACGTAGAGAAATTGCCAGAAACTCCAAAGAATAATACTATAACACAGAGAACTGTGAGACAGAAAAAAGAAGAAGAAAGAAGAAGAAGAAAGACTGTTTTCGCCCTGTTGGTACCATGTGAAATAAACATGCTTCAGAATGACCAACAGTGTGACACAGTGTGACACTGGTGCAGATTACGGGGAGGGGGAAACGTGTGTGGAAGAGAGCGGAAACATATACGAGGCACATTAAGTTAGGGACCCCATTTACCACCAAAAAAGAAGAAAAAAAGAAAAAAAATATATGCATTAATAGAGTTGTTTTATGTCATTATGTGTGGGTATCGCAATAACTGGACCATCTGATAACGGCTGAGCACAAACGTTTTCGTTCGCATCTAAAACAAAACAGATTTTGTGTGATAATAAAATTTGTGGATCATTTTTTTTTTTTTTCAAAAGTTAATTAGCCGAGAGGGATTTCTGTTCTGCACGTAGAGTGCACTGTCTGTCAGTGCTGCAGTCTGTGGGGCTGGTTGGCCTTTGGAGACCATCCCAACGCCGTCTTTGCTAAAGCCGAGAGAGTGGGGATGTAACTTGGGCAAGACACTGTCTACAACAATCAAATTCCAGCCCAGATCGTCGGGAAAGCAGTTTCCTTCTCCGCTTGTCTGATGGTCACGATTTGCTATCACATATAGCATACAAGACGGAGCATTTCCAACAACACTTCAGCTTTTTTTTCCTTTTTTGACTCACTTGTGTAAACAAAGTGAGTCTATGTTTTAACCCGGTGTTCGGTTGTCTCTGTGTGTATGTGCGTGTGCGTGTGTCTGTGTGTCCATGGTAAACTTTAACATTGACATTTTCTCTGCAAATACTTTGTCAGTTGACACCAAATTTGGCATAAAAATAGGAAAAATTCAGTTCTTTCCAGTCATCTTGTTTAAAACAATATTGCACCTCTGGGATGGGCACAAAAAATAAAAAAGAAGCCTAATTAATGCAAACTGCATTTACTGTTATATTTATATTTTTTTGTATTCTCTAAACTTGGCACTTTGACCTCTTATTCTGACACAACAACAAGAGGAGTCATTATTATCATTTTTTGTTCAAACAGGAACTTCATTTGCTAAGCATGGAATTTTTATTTATTTTTGCAAACGTTTTGGTGCAGATAGTAAAAAAAAAAAAAGGAAATTACTCTGTAATTAATGCTAGGGGACTTAATTTATCACAAGTGAGTCTTGAAGGCCTTGCCTCTCTTGTTTATTCTTATTTTATTTATTTATTTATTTATTTATTTATTTATTTTTATTTTGTTTTGAGACATACATAGTGTTCGTGTTGTCAGCAAAGCAACGTGCGTGCCACAAGGAGGACACGTGGAAAAGCATCAACAGAGGAAAGACCTCAGCATGGATCCAGGGAAAAAGCGGTTCGCTGAGAGCATACTGTCAGCTCCTCTGTCAGGGCTGTTCCGCCACGCACGTGAAGCACGAAAGTCCCTTTGAGCTTGTCTGACTTTTTTCTGGATCAGCAAACTCTGTTTGCACTTAAAATAATTGCATTTATTCTGGTTGCAAGCATAGTCCTTCGTGTTCAACCTAGTGACAAATATGTGCACTAAAAATAAAATACCAAAATACCAACATTGTAATATTCACATACTGACATTTTAAGGGTGAACTTTACTCAAAATATTTTGTAAGAACACACTCCTTATATATATATATATGTGTGTGTGTGTGTGTGTGTGTGTGTGTGTGTGTGTGTGTGTGTGTGTGTGTGTGTGTGTGACAGATATTTGAATTGACTGGCCAAAAAAGCCGAGTCTCATATTATCTGACCACATCGTGTGATGATTTAGAGGCGTACGTTTCATAAATTTATTTCATTGATTTACTTAACCACACCCACACTCAGTCTTTTCGGTAAAGATTAATGTGTGTGTGTGGGGGGGGGGGGGACGTGCGGGGTGTCTTTTTATTCCATACAAGGTGTGGGTTATGGTAGAAAGGATGTTGAACATAACGTTATTTACACTGCAAATGTTTAAAAATGAACATAAAAGAAAGAAAGGGGAAAAAAAAAAGAATTGAATAAAGAAAGACAGAAGAAAGAGAAAAAGGAGAAGAAGAAGAAGCACAACAACAACAACAACAACAAACAAAATAACAAGCACGTGACAGTACAACGTGTTGTGTTCAGACACCACGGACAAAACGCATTGCCGAGGTGAAGCATCATCCTTTTTCCTGTCTGCATGGCAAGCAAGTTGAATAAATCGTCCGGATATATATATATATATATATATCATCTATGTTGATATATATATATATATATATATATATATATATATATATATATATAGTGTGTGTGTGTGTGTGTGTGTGTGTGTGTGTGTGTGTCCATTTGCTTATTTGTTTATTTATTTATTATCATTGTTGTCCTTTTATTCTATTTATTTATTTATCTGTTTTTCCTTTCTCGCATTTTATTTTACTATGTCTTCTTATCTCTCTCTCTCTTTTTTTAAATAGTGTTATCCGTTTATTTGCTATTTTTTTTATGTATTTATCTATTTATTCGTTGATTTATTTACTTGTTTATTTGCTTATCTATTCATCCATTACTTCAATGATGTATCCATCATGCAACTTTATTTTTCTCTAAAGGCCTGACTAAGCGCGTTGGGTTACGCTGCTGGTCAGGCATCTTCTTAGCAGATGTGGTGTAGCGTATATGGATTTGTCCGACGGCAGTGACGCCTCCTTGAGAATCTGAACTGAACTGAACTGAACTGTCCATCTCTGTTGATATTTTGTCTCCGTCTTAAATATAGACACAGCTTAAACTGGAGATTCATGAATAAGCCATTTTAAGTCCAACCTCTCTCCACCAAGAAGGTATTGGATATTTATTTTTCCATACAAAAGTAGCTTTCTTTGCTTTTTTTTTTAACGTTTATCCCTTAAACAAGTCACATTGCAAAAGACACCCTATTTACTCCATACGCTAAACAATTGAGGACTCTCTTACATGTGGTAACTCGTTCAAGCGGTGAAACAGAAACAGAGAGAGACAGAAACAGACAGACAGACAGAGAGAGAGACAGACAGACAGACACAGAGAGAGAGACAGGCAGACAGACGAAAGACAGACAGACAGACAGAGAGAGAGAGAGACAGGCAGACAGACACAGAGAGAGATACAGGCAGACAGACGAGAGACAGACAGACAGACACACAGAGAGAGACAGACAGACACACAGAGAGACACAGAGAGAGAGACAGAGAGACAGGCAGACAGACAGACACAGAGAAACAGACAGACAGAGAGAGAGAGGGAGAGAGAGAGACGCAAAGGCTGACAGAAACACACACATATTAACAGACAAACAGACAGACAGACAAGCGAAGAGAGGGAAAGGCGGACAGAAAGTGAGAGACAGAGACAAACAGATATATACACAGACATAGAGGCAGTGGGACACAGTATCAGTAGCTCAAGGAGGCGTCACTGCGTTCGGACAAATCCATATTCGCTACACCACATCTGCCAAGCAGATGCCTGACCAGCAGCGTAACCCAACGCGCTTAGTAAGGCCTTGAGAAAAAAATAAAGGTGAATAAATAATAGATAAATACATTTAAAAAAAAAGAAAAAAAAAGAACTACTACTACTAATAATAATAATATGTATAAGGCGCAAAAACTTGATGAAGTCAACTATAAGCGTACATAAATAAATAAATACATAAATAAATAAACGTGGGACACAGAACAGAGACAGAGATTAATGTTGAAATGGGCCTATAAATTAAGACAGACTCTGACTTCGCTCAAGCCCCAACACGCCACATACAACATGCCAGTCATTCCGTACAGGTGAACAAAGTACTACACAAGTTGTTTTCCTCAGGTAATTAGTGCTCTGCCCAAACTTGATAGTGCGTGTGTGTGCGATGCTTTGTGTGAGTGTTGTTGTTGTTGTTGTTGTTGTTGTTCATTGCTTTCACGTCTTTTCACTAAAAGTGATAATAGAGGACAGAAAAAAGACAAGAAAAAAGAGGGGTATGTGGGGGGGAGGGGTGGGGATGTGGGGTGTGGAGGTGGGTATGAGAGCGAACAGGAAGTTGGAAAATGCGGTGTGTGTGTGTGTGTGTGTGTGTGTGTGTGTGTGTGTGTGTGTGTGTGTGTGTGTGTGTGTGTGTGTGTGTGTGTGTGTGTGTGTTGTTGTTGTTGTTGTTGTTGTTGATGTTGCTGCTGCTGCTGTTGATGTTGGTGTTGTTGTTAATTGGTTTTACGTCTTTTCACTAAAAGTGACATTAGATTAGACGAATAAATGAAAAAGAAAAGAAAAAAGAAGAAACGAGGGGTGAGAGAGCGGGAAGGAAATGTAAGAGGGTTGGGGGGATATAAGGAAATCGTATATGTGAAAAGTGGCTTGT
>NC_134909.1:23825004-23832504 GCF_041734735.1 Babylonia areolata | reverse complement strand
TTTCATGTGGGATCACATCCCCAGCACAGCTACAGCACAAACAACTCCATAGACTCCCGAGACCAAAGGATGTCCACTACTCCCTTAGCCTTTGACTTTCCCAAGACTTTTTTTCACACCGAATAAAGTACAAGATCAGCACTCTATGCTACAAATGTATTCACAAATCAGCCCCTTCCTATCTCTGTGGCCGCCTTCACCTCTACACTCCATCTCGCTCACTACGATCAGCTTCGGATCCACTCCACTTACGCATACCCAGATTCAAACTCTCGACTGTTGGCCGCCGTTCTTTCTCTGTCTCTGGACCTTGCAATTGGAATGAACTTCCTCTTTCGCTTCGTCGTCTCCACACTCAGCTCTTTCAATTCTGGCCTTAAAACCCACCTCTTCTCAAAATAGCCTCCCTTCCCTGCCTCTTCCTTGTCTTTAGTTTCTCCAGTTTTAGAGTTATGCGTGCGTGAGAATGACTGGTGCGAAAGCGCTCAGATTTGTCTATGTACAAGATTCAGCGCTATATAAGTACCTTTTTTTTCTTTTTTTTCTGTACAAGGCAGTGAGACCGTCAGTAATTTTCCCCATGAACAAAAGACTGGCGGAGACCAGGAACATCTTTCTTCTCGCGCTGGTTCAGGGGACCTACCTACCGCTACACCAACAAACAAACACACCAGGCTGTATTTAGCTACCACCTTGTCAAACTGAGCAAGGTGGCAGAATGGTTAAGATGCTCATCTACCAATAAAATAAAAAAAAGAGGAGGCCGTGAGGGTGTGGGTTCGAATCCCGCTCTCGCCCTTTCTCCCAAGTTTGACCGGAAAATCAAACTGAGCGTCTTGTCGTTCGGATGAGACGATGAACCGAGGTCCCGTGTGCAGCACGCACTTGGCGCACAGAGAAAGAACGCGGAGCAGTGACAGTGTTGTCCTCCGGCAAAATTCTGTAGGAAAAATATCCACATAGGTACACACACACAAATATACACACAAACATTCAAGGCCTGACTAAGCGCGTTTGGTTATACTGCTATCAGACATCTGCCAAGCAAAACGTGGTGTAGCGTGTATGGATTTGTCAGAACGCAGGAACGTCTCCTTGGAAAAGTGAAACTGACACCGGAAACTAGCGACAAGGGGTGGAACCATTCCCCGTGACCGTGAGACTCATGGAGATCAGAGGCATCTTTCTTCCCATGCTGGTGAAAAGGACCGGTGCCAGTGACCCGCTGTGACAGATTCAGTTTCGGTTTAATTTTCTCTAGGAAGCGTTACTGCGTTCGGACAAATCCATATACGCCACACCACATGTGCTAGGAAGATGTCTGCCCAGCAGCGTAACCCAATGCGCTTGGTCAGGCCTTGAGTGAAGGCAGATAATTTATTATATCTGTGTACTTATCGCAGCAGATTTCTGTTTTCATAATGTTGCCGGAGGACAACACTTTTTGTTTCCAAGGGTTCTTTCCTATTTGGCTAGGTGCTTCAGTTTCAGTTTCTCAAGGAGGCGTCACTGCGTTCGGACAAATCCATATACGCTACCCCACATCTGGTAGACAGCTTCCTGACCAGTAGCTCACCCCAAAGCGCTCTGCCAGGTCTTGACTGTATGCTTGTCTATTTGTCTACCTGTCCAAGTGGAGCTCTGCTGCTTTTTTTCTTTTTTTTTTCCAGAGGACAACATTTTCGTTGCCATGAGTTGTTTTGTTGTTGTTTTTTCAGTGCAGCAAGTGCGTGCTGCACACGGGACCTCGGTTTATCGTCTCATCCGAAAGACTAGACACTCAGTTTGATTTTCCAGTCACACTTGGGAGAAAGGGCGAGAGCGGGATTCGAACCCACACCCTCACGGACTCTCTGTATTGGTAGTTGAGGGTATTGATCATCTAGAGATAAGAGTTCCGGTCCGTAACGGGACTGCAGCAAGTAGACACTCTCCTCTCATTGGGGCGCACTGCCACATAGGGCCATCAGTAGACACAGCAACATAGCCATTGTCTGCCACATAGGGCCATCAGTAGACACACCAACATAGCCATTGTCTGCCACATAGGGCCATCAGTAGACACAGCAACATAGCCATTGTCTGCCACATAGGGCCATCAGTAGACACAGCAACATAGCCATTGTCTGCCACATAGGACCATCAGTAGACACACCAACATAGCCATTGTCTGCCACATAGGGCCATCAGTAGACACACCAACATAGCCATTGTCTGCCACATAGGACCATCAGTAGACACACCAACATAGCCATTGTCTGCCACATAGGGCCATCAGTAGACACAGCTACTTTTTTTTTTTTTTCTTTCTTTTCATCACAACAGATTTTTCTGTGTTAAATCCGAGCTGCTCTCCCAGGGAGAGCGCGTCGCTACACTACAGCGCCACCCTTTTTTTTCTTCTTTTTTTTTGTATTTTTTCCTGCATGCTGTTTTATTTGTTTTTTCCTATCGACGTGAATTTTTCTACATAATTTTGCCAGGAACAACCCTTTTGTTGCCGTGGGTTATTTTACGTGCGCTAAGTGCATGCTGCACACCGGACCTCGGTTTATCATCTCATCCGAAGGACTGTCCAATCTACCCTACTTCAAAGGCTACCAGAACCACAGTTTGCCAGACACCAAATGCTATCAGAACTACAATCTGCCAGACACCAAATGCTATCAGAACTACAATCTGCCAGACACCAAATGCTATCAGAACTACAATCTGCCAGACACCAAATGCTATCAGAACTACAATCTGCCAGACACCAAATGCTATCAGAACTACTATCTGCCAGACACCAAATGCTATCAGAACTACTATCTGCCAGACACCAAATGCTATCAGAACTACAATCTGCCAGACACCAAATGCTATCAGAACTACTATCTGCCAGACACCAAATGCTATCAGAACTACAATCTGCCAGACACCAAATGCTATCAGAACTACAATCTGCCAGACACCAAATGCTATCAGAACTACAATCTGCCAGACACCAAATGCTATCTGAACTACAATCTGCCAGACACCAAATGCTATCTGAACTACAATCTGCCAGACACCAAATGCTATCAGAACTACAATCTGCCAGACACCAAATGCTATCAGAACTACTATCTGCCAGACACCAAATGCTATCAGAACTACAATCTGCCAGACACCAAATGCTATCAGAACTACTATCTGCCAGACACCAAATGCTATCAGAACTACAATCTGCCAGACACCAAATGCTATCAGAACTACAATCTGCCAGACACCAAATGCTATCAGAACTACAATCTGCCAGACACCAAATGCTATCTGAACTACAATCTGCCAGACACCAAATGCTATCTGAACTACAATCTGCCAGACACCAAATGCTATCAGAACTACAATCTGCCAGACACCAAATGCTATCAGAACTACTATCTGCCAGACACCAAATGCTATCAGAACTACAATCTGCCAGACACCAAATGCTATCAGAACTACTATCTGCCAGACACCAAATGCTATCAGAACTACAATCTGCCAGACACCAAATGCTATCAGAACTACAATCTGCCAGACACCAAATGCTATCAGAACTACTATCTGCCAGACACCAAATGCTATCAGAACTACAATCTGCCAGACACCAAATGCTATCAGAACTACAATCTGCCAGACACCAAATGCTATCAGAACTACTATCTGCCAGACACCAAATGCTATCAGAACTACTATCTGCCAGACACCAAATGCTATCAGAACTACTATCTGCCAGACACCAAATGCTATCAGAACTACAATCTGCCAGACACCAAATGCTATCAGAACTACAATCTGCCAGACACCAAATGCTATCAGAACTACAATCTGCCAGACACCAAATGCTATCAGAACTACAATCTGCCAGACACCAAATGCTATCAGAACTACAATCTGCCAGACACCAAATGCTATCAGAACTACTATCTGCCAGACACCAAATGCTATCAGAACTACTATCTGCCAGACACCAAATGCTATCAGAACTACTATCTGCCAGACACCAAATGCTATCAGAACTACTATCTGCCAGACACCAAATGCTATCAGAACTACTATCTGCCAGACACCAAATGCTATCAGAACTACTATCTGCCAGACACCAAATGCTATCAGAACTACAATCTGCCAGACACCAAATGCTATCTGAACTACAATCTGCCAGACACCAAATGCTATCAGAACTACAATCTGCCAGACACCAAATGCTATCAGAACTACTATCTGCCAGACACCAAATGCTATCAGAACTACAATCTGCCAGACACCAAATGCTATCAGAACTACTATCTGCCAGACACCAAATGCTATCAGAACTACAATCTGCCAGACACCAAATGCTATCAGAACTACTATCTGCCAGACACCAAATGCTATCAGAACTACTATCTGCCAGACACCAAATGCTATCAGAACTACTATCTGCCAGACACCAAATGCTATCAGAACTACTATCTGCCAGACACCAAATGCTATCAGAACTACAATCTGCCAGACACCAAATGCTATCAGAACTACTATCTGCCAGACACCAAATGCTATCAGAACTACAATCTGCCAGACACCAAATGCTATCAGAACTACAATCTGCCAGACACCAAATGCTATCAGAACTACTATCTGCCAGACACCAAATGCTATCAGAACTACAATCTGCCAGACACCAAATGCTATCAGAACTACAATCTGCCAGACACCAAATGCTATCAGAACTACTATCTGCCAGACACCAAATGCTATCAGAACTACTATCTGCCAGACACCAAATGCTATCAGAACTACTATCTGCCAGACACCAAATGCTATCAGAACTACTATCTGCCAGACACCAAATGCTATCAGAACTACAATCTGCCAGACACCAAATGCTATCAGAACTACAATCTGCCAGACACCAATGCTATCAGAACTACTATCTGCCAGACACCAAATGCTATCAGAACTACAATCTGCCAGACACCAAATGCTATCAGAACTACAATCTGCCAGACACCAAATGCTATCAGAACTACTATCTGCCAGACACCAAATGCTATCAGAACTACTATCTGCCAGACACCAAATGCTATCAGAACTACAATCTGCCAGACACCAAATGCTATCAGAACTACTATCTGCCAGACACCAAATGCTATCAGAACTACTATCTGCCAGACACCAAATGCTATCAGAACTACAATCTGCCAGACACCAAATGCTATCAGAACTACTATCTGCAGACACCAAATGCTATCAGAACTACAATCTGCCAGACACCAAATGCTATCAGAACTACAATCTGCCAGACACCAAATGCTATCAGAACTACTATCTGCCAGACACCAAATGCTATCAGAACTACAATCTGCCAGACACCAAATGCTATCAGAACTACAATCTGCCAGACACCAAATGCTATCAGAACTACTATCTGCCAGACACCAAATGCTATCAGAACTACAATCTGCCAGACACCAAATGCTATCAGAACTACTATCTGCCAGACACCAAATGCTATCAGAACTACTATCTGCCAGACACCAAATGCTATCAGAACTACAATCTGCCAGACACCAAATGCTATCAGAACTACAATCTGCCAGACACCAAATGCTATCAGAACTACTATCTGCCAGACACCAAATGCTATCAGAACTACAATCTGCCAGACACCAAATGCTATCAGAACTACAATCTGCCAGACACCAAATGCTATCAGAACTACTATCTGCCAGACACCAAATGCTATCAGAACTACAATCTGCCAGACACCAAATGCTATCAGAACTACAATCTGCCAGACACCAAATGCTATCAGAACTACTATCTGCCAGACACCAAATGCTATCAGAACTACAATCTGCCAGACACCAAATGCTATCAGAACTACAATCTGCCAGACACCAAATGCTATCAGAACTACTATCTGCCAGACACCAAATGCTATCAGAACTACAATCTGCCAGACACCAAATGCTATCAGAACTACTATCTGCCAGACACCAAATGCTATCAGAACTACAATCTGCCAGACACCAAATGCTATCAGAACTACAATCTGCCAGACACCAAATGCTATCAGAACTACAATCTGCCAGACACCAAATGCTATCAGAACTACAATCTGCCAGACACCAAATGCTATCAGAACTACAATCTGCCAGACACCAAATGCTATCAGAACTACAATCTGCCAGACACCAAATGCTATCAGAACTACTATCTGCCAGACACCAAATGCTATCAGAACTACTATCTGCCAGACACCAAATGCTATCAGAACTACTATCTGCCAGACACCAAATGCTATCAGAACTACTATCTGCCAGACACCAATGCTATCAGAACTACAATCTGCCAGACACCAAATGCTATCAGAACTACAATCTGCCAGACACCAAATGCTATCAGAACTACTATCTGCCAGACACCAAATGCTATCAGAACTACAATCTGCCAGACACCAAATGCTATCAGAACTACAATCTGCCAGACACCAAATGCTATCAGAACTACTATCTGCCAGGACACCAAATGCTATCAGAACTACTATCTGCCAGACACCAAATGCTATCAGAACTACTATCTGCCAGACACCAAATGCTATCAGAACTACTATCTGCCAGACACCAAATGCTATCAGAACTACAATCTGCCAGACACCAAATGCTATCAGAACTACAATCTGCCAGACACCAAATGCTATCTGAACTACAATCTGCCAGACACCAAATGCTATCAGAACTACAATCTGCCAGACACCAAATGCTATCAGAACTACTATCTGCCAGACACCAAATGCTATCAGAACTACAATCTGCCAGACACCAAATGCTATCAGAACTACTATCTGCCAGACACCAAATGCTATCAGAACTACAATCTGCCAGACACCAAATGCTATCAGAACTACAATCTGCCAGACACCAAATGCTATCAGAACTACTATCTGCCAGACACCAAATGCTATCAGAACTACAATCTGCCAGACACCAAATGCTATCAGAACTACAATCTGCCAGACACCAAATGCTATCAGAACTACTATCTGCCAGACACCAAATGCTATCAGAACTACAATCTGCCAGACACCAAATGCTATCAGAACTACTATCTGCCAGACACCAAATGCTATCAGAACTACTATCTGCCAGACACCAAATGCTATCAGAACTACAATCTGCCAGACACCAAATGCTATCAGAACTACTATCTGCCAGACACCAAATGCTATCAGAACTACAATCTGCCAGACACCAAATGCTATCAGAACTACAATCTGCCAGACACCAAATGCTATCAGAACTACTATCTGCCAGACACCAAATGCTATCAGAACTACTATCTGCCAGACACCAAATGCTATCAGAACTACTATCTGCCAGACACCAAATGCTATCAGAACTACTATCTGCCAGACACCAAATGCTATCAGAACTACAATCTGCCAGACACCAAATGCTATCAGAACTACTATCTGCCAGACACCAAATGCTATCAGAACTACTATCTGCC
>NC_134909.1:23810004-23815004 GCF_041734735.1 Babylonia areolata | reverse complement strand
TGATGGATACACAGTGACAGATGAAGACATACTGATGGATACACAGAGGCAGATGAAGACATACTGATGAATACGCAGAGACAGATGGAGACATACTGATGAATACACAAGCAGAGACAGATGAAGACATACTGATGAATACACAGACAGAGACAGATGAAGACATACTGATGGATACACAGAGACAGATGAAGACATACTGATGGATACACAGAGACAGATGAAGACATACTGATGAATACACAGAGACAGATGAAGACATACTGATGGATACACAAACAGAGACAGATGAAGACATACTGATGGATACACAAACAAAGATAGATGCACACACAAGAAGAAAGAGAGAGAGGGGGAAACAGAGAGAGAAGATTGACAGGAGAAACGAGACAGAGAGAGAGGAGGAGAGAGAGAGAGAGAAATGGGGGGAAAGAGAGAGAGAGGGAGAGAGAGAGAAGGATGGAGGGGAGAGAGAGTGGGGAGAGAGAGGGAGGGAGAGAGAGTGGGGAGAGAGAGAGAGAAGGATGGAGGGGAGAGAGAGCGAGAGAGAGAGAGGAAGGGTGGGAGAGAGAGTGGGGAGAGAGAGGGAGGGAGAGAGAAAAGGAGAGGGGAAGGGAGGGAGAGAGAGAGACGGAAAGAGAGAGAGGGGAGAGAGAGAGATAAGGTGGAGGGAGGGGGGGAGAGAGAGAGAGAGAGAGAGAGAGAGAGAGAGAGAGAGAGAGAAATGGAGGGGAAGAGAGAGGGAGAGGGAGAGAGAGAGGGGGAGAGGGAGGGAAAGAGAGAGAAGGAGAAAGAGAGAGGGAGAGAGAGAAAAAAAGAGAGGGATGGAGGGAGAGAGGTAGGGAGAGAGAGGGAGAGATGGAGGGGGAAGAGAGAGAGGGAAAGAGGGGGAGGGAGAGAGAGAGGGAGGGGGAAGAGAGAGGGAGAGAAACGGAGAGAGAGAGAGAGACAGGGAAATATCGACGTGGAGATGTGATGTTTTTTGTTGTTGCCATTGTTGTTGTTGTCTTTTTTTTTCTTTATTGTGGAGGTTTGATTAATTTCCGATGGAGAGAATCAGAGAGAGAGAGATAGAAGAGACATCGATTTCCTTTCACACAAGTTCACCAGAACTGTCTCCAACGAAAGTTCGAAATGCCTTTCGTAGGCAATGGAGTACAAAGATATACCACAACCTAAGTATTACCCCACCCCAGCCCTACTCCATGTCTCCGACAACCCCACCACTCCGCCATCCAGTCTGAACCTTTGATATTCAGGGAGAGAGAGAGGGAGGGGAAGAGTCCTGCCCCCTGTATCAAGATGCACGGACGCAGCAGTGGCCCTATGGAGCCACACTGGCAGAAAAGCTCTGGGGCACCAAAGAAGACCTCATCAAGACCACCACCTTCATTTCCAGCATAGGACTGCAAGTCTGAGACCATGATCACGGGGAACGCAGAAGAAGAAGAAGAAGAAGATATTCAACATTTTTCTTTTGTTCTTTTTTGTGGAAAGTAGGGGGGGGGGGGGGGGTCAGAGTTGTTCATCCATGCTGACAACATTGAGTTCACTTCTCTCCAAAAGGCTTTGCCATCAGACACACCGGTTGTCTCTACCCCAGCCAGTCCGTGGAGCCCTAACTCAGACCTCTTTTGGGCCCCTCAGATCGAAACCGAAAAATAACAAGCTTTCATAAAAGATTCATTCAACACACACACACACACACACACACACACACACACACACACACACACAAGCACGCGAATGCGCACACACACACACACGAACACACACTTGCGTACACTTGCGCAAGCAAGTACACACAGAGAGAGAGAGAGAGAGAGAGGGGGGGGGGGGGGGGGGGGGGGGGGTGTTGGGAGGGGGGGGGGGGGTACGTCGACTACAGTTCACATAGATACAATCGGCAGAAGTTCAAAGAAAAGTCTCCAACGAAGGCTAGAAATCCTTTCCGTGAGCCAATGAACAAATAAACCACAACAAACAACCTCCCCACCCTCATCCAAACACACCCTCACGCTCCACACCCAATCTTTAGGTCTGATAGCAAACATCCTTTTTTTTCTTTTTTTTTTTTTTTGTCCTTCGGAGGCTATTCTTCCGTGTCTTTATGGCTGTTCGATTCTGTCAGCCAATACAGTACATCCGTTTTCAGTCATCAAACTGCTGTCATCAAAACTGTACCTGGCGAGGTTTTTCAGCAAAGTGTTCTCAGCTGAACCGGAACGAACATCGACAACAAACAAACAAACAAACAAAAAAAGCAGCAACACAGAAAAAGAAAGGGAAAGAAAAACAGGAGACAGATCATAAAAAAAGAAGAAAAAATCCGTAAAAACGTAAATGAACACACACACACACACACACACACACACACACACACACACACACACACACACACACAAACAGAGACACATAGACACAGACACACACAGGCACACAGACAGAGAGAGAGAGGGGGGAGGGAGGGAGGGAGAGAGAGAGGGGGGCGTAGGGAGTGAAGGAGGGAGAGAGAGGGAGAGAGAGAGAAAGGGAGAGAGAGAGAGAGAGGGAGAGAGAGAGGGAGGGAGAGAAAGAGAGGGAGGGAGGGAGAGAGAGGGAGAGAGAGAGAGAGAGGGGGGGAGGGAGGGGGAGGGAGAGAGAGAGGGAGAGAGAGAAGAGAGAGAGAGAGGGAGGGAAGGAGAGAGAGAGAGAGAGAGAGAGAGAGAGAGAGAGAGAGAGAGAGAGAGAGAGAGAGACTTACAAAACAAAGTATCGATGGTATGAATATAGACGGGAAAAGTTCAACGACCTAGCACAACACGTTATTTCCAGTTCAGCTTGCCCATGGTTGCCTGGTGGCCCATGAAAATCCAATGGCCATCATTATTTCACAGCGTGTCGCGGGGCTTGGAACCACTGGTGGTGTCTCCACAAGCAGGGAAGGTGGGGGGACTGGGGGGGACAACCATTTCCCACATGTTTATTTCATCTCTCTGCTCTGCGTGTGGGTGTGGGGGACGTAGGTGGGAAGGGGTGTGTGTGTGTGTGTGTGTGTGTGTGTGTGTGTGTGTGTGTGTGTGTGTGTGTGTGTGTGTTTGTATGTATGGGGGGGGGGTAATGATGTGTAAGTGTGTTGGGTTAATGATGAAGGAATCCTTTACATGCTCTTCTTTTGTCTCCACACACACACACACACACACACACACACACACACACACACACACACACACACACACACACACAACTTCAATGACATCACCTACAAAGTGCAGTGAGTCCTGCCTGATGGACACAATCACTCGTCACCCCTCACATGACCACTCTATTGTCGTCTCTCGAACAAGTCTCGTCAGATGCTTCAACAAACTGCAGTGACCATCCTTCATGCTTCTTCTGTGCGGCACGCCAGTGACTCTGAACGAAGTTGATGGCAAAAAGGATGACAACTACAACTGGAAAGACGACCATCTGAAGACAACCGCTACTAGAAAGACGTAAAACCCGGGCCAGCAACTGGAAAGGCATGAAACTAAGAACAGCTGTTACTGGAAAGACGTCAAATTCAAGACAGCTACTATTACGCAAGTGTACGACCACATGCATCCGTATCAGCTTTTTTTTTTGCAAAAACAGCAACAAAAATGAAGAAGAAGATGAGGTGGAGAAGGAGGAGGAAGATAAGAAGAAAACGAAGATTGATTGATTGATTGATTGATTGATTGATTGATTGATTGATTGATTGATTGAATCTTTAATGGATAAAGAATTAGGCGCAGTAAAGGCCTCTTTTTACAATTCTGCTCATTTAACGACACAAAACATAAAAAATAAAGAAGGACACAAAACAAAGAAATAAAGAAATAAAATGAAATAAGATAAAATAATAAGAACGACGAATAAGAATAGTAACTGGAATAGTGTGTTAAAAGTAGCAAGAAGAAAAAGAAGAAGAAGAATTTCTGCGGCCGAACGATGTCGGCGCAAGGTGGAGTGACAGTCGAACAGCAAGCGAGAGAATCTGAGCATTCGGGATCGAATCCCTCCACACTTACCACAACTCCCCCCCCCCCCCCCCCCATCCCCCCGCGCCCCCCTTCACTGTACCGTGAGAGCAGCCCGCATCGAGGTCAGCCCCTACGCCAGGCACAACGTTGTCTTCCTGACCGACGCCTTGTCCATCTTGCAGGCCCTTTGGTTCAACAGAGATCCAGAACTCAACGATCTGTCCTCCTCTCTCGCCTCCCTCTGCACAAGTCACACAGTCACCCTGCAGTGGATTCCCTCCCACTGCAACGTGCTTGGCAACGAGACTGCTGACTCCCTGGCAAAGGAAGGCACTACGAAAGAGCAGACGGACAGGTCTACCAGCTACTCTGAATCCAGGACCATCATTAAGGCCAGGCTGCAGAACAAGTGGAAGCAGCAGCATCCACACCACAACAGAGCAGACCTGTACTACCCGCTGACTCGTCGAGAGCGCGTTGGGTTACGCTGCTGGTCAGGCATCTGCTTGGCAGATGTGGTGTAGCGTATATGGATTTGTCCGAACGCAGTGACGCCTCCTTGAGCTACTGATACTGATACTGATACTCGTCGAGAGCAGGTAGCCATTTTCAGGCCCAGGACAGGCCACAACCGCCTGAAACACCACCTATACACGGAACTCCGTATCGGCGACACAGAGCAGTGCCCCTGCAGAACAGGCAGCCAGACAACAGAACATCTGCTGCAGTCCTGCCCGCTCCACCAAGCGCTCCGAGAGAAAACCTGGCCCGACCCAATCCCAGCGGCCCGGAAGCTCTATGGAGGACTGGAGGACCTGCGACGTACTGCCGCCTTCGTCGAGGAGACGGGGGGAATCCATCTGATAAATGACGAACGAGACAACAACAACTCGACCGTGAGTGGTGGTCTGGACG
Organism: Babylonia areolata; assembly: GCF_041734735.1. Lineage (NCBI taxonomy): Eukaryota > Metazoa > Mollusca > Gastropoda > Neogastropoda > Buccinidae > Babylonia > Babylonia areolata. Next base: position 23,810,103 of record NC_134909.1, on the reverse strand, counting down.
CTAGTCATTTGGATAAGATGATAAACTGAGGCCCTGTGTGCAGTATGCATTTACAACATGTAAAATAACCCACGGCAACAAAATGATTGTCAATGGCAA
>NC_134909.1:23802504-23807504 GCF_041734735.1 Babylonia areolata | reverse complement strand
AATAATAATAATAATAATGATAACAACGCATGCACCTCATCGTTACTTGAAAAGAAAAGATCTTTGTATGTCCATGTACATTCCTTGAGACGCTCTCTGTTCAACAACACTGCTGTGGTGGAAAAAAAGGAGCGATAAAAAAAAAAAAGAAACTGTAAAAGGAAAACTAGCCTTTAGTTTTTTGGGTTGTTTTTTCAGTTAATTAATTTATTTATTTATTTATTTCATTTATTTATTGTTACTTTCGCGCCTTTTTTTTTTTTTTTTTTTTCAAGTGAGCAGTGAACGGTGTAGCTCTGCGCTATCGGGGAAGCAGGCAGGGTGGTGGTGGTGGTGATGGTGAAGATGGAAGGAGGGGGGAGGTGGGGGTGGGGGTTGCTGATGCTGTGTTGCTGTGTTGTTCTTCTGCCTGTCACCACGGCAACGACTGGTAAGTGTGTGTGTGTGTGTGTGTGTGTGTGTGTGTGTGTGTGTGTGTGTGTGTGTGTGTGTGTGTGTGTGTGTGTGTGTGTGTGTGTGTGTGTGTGTTGTTGTTGTTGTTGTTGTTGTTGTTGCGTCTGGAGTGAAGTGTGTGAAGTGTATGTAGTATGTGTGTGTTTTGTTGTGTGTGTGTTTAATTTCCAGTTCGACGTACAAAGATGCATTTGCTGTACTGTGCTTAAGTTATATGCTTGTGTGTTCACAATCCTTTTAAGAAAAAATGATAGATAAAGAGATAAACAATAAATAGATAAACAAACAAATAAATAATAATAAATATATAAATGAATAAACGAATAAATAAACAAAATAGATAGACAGACAGACAGACAGACAGGTAGATAGATAGATACATATATACATGTACACATTGATACATAGATAATTGTATAATCAATCAACCAACCAACCAATCAGTCAATGAAGAAAAAATAACAAGTCGAGTCGCAATGGCCTTCTACTGCCAGCCATCATGAAACCTATTTTCCTGGTTTCGCGTTTCGTCCTAAATAACTGTATGTATTTTTATCATGTGTATGGCTGTCTTTTAGTGGATCATTTGTCTTGTGTTTAATGTACTTTTATCATGTGTATGGTTGTCTTTTAGTGGATCATTTGTCTTGTGTTTAATGTACTTTTATCATGTGTATGGCTGTCTTTTAGTGGATCATTTGTCTTGTGTTTAATGTACTTTTATCATGTGTATGGCTGTCTTTTAGTGGACCATTTGTCTTGTGTTTAATGTACTTTTATCATGTGTATGGCTGTCTTTTAGTGGATCATTTGTCTTGTGTTTAATGTACTTTTATCATGTGTATGGCTGTCTTTTAGTGGATCAGTTGTCTTGCGTTTAATGTACTTTTATCATGTGTATGGCTGTCTTTTAGTGGATCATTTGTCTTGTGTTTAATGTACTTTTATCATGTGTATGGCTGTCTTTTAGTGGATCATTTGTCTTGTGTTTAATGTACTTTTATCATGTGTATGGCTGTCTTTTAGTGGATCATTTGTCTTGTGTTTAATGTACTTTTATCATGTGTATGGCTGTCTTTTAGTGGATCAGTTGTCTTGCGTTTAATGTACTTTTATCATGTGTATGGCTGTCTTTTAGTGGATCATTTGTCTTGTGTTTAATGTACTTTTATCATGTGTATGGCTGTCTTTTAGTGGATCAGTTGTCTTGTGTTTAATGTACTTTTATCATGTGTATGGCTGTCTTTTAGTGGATCAGTTGTCTTGTGTTTAATGTACTTTTATCATGTGTATGGCTGTCTTTTAGTGGATCAGTTGTCTTGTGTTTAATGTACTTTTATCATGTGTATGGCTGTCTTTTAGTGGATCAGTTGTCTTGTGTTTAATGTACTTTTATCATGTGTATGGCTGTCTTTTAGTGGATCAGTTGTCTTGCGTTTAATGTACTTTTATCATGTGTATGGCTGTCTTTTAGTGGATCATTTGTCTTGTGTTTAATGTACTTTTATCATGTGTATGGCTGTCTTTTAGTGGATCAGTTGTCTTGTGTTTAATGTACTTTTATCATGTGTATGGTTGTCTTTTAGTGGATCATTTGTCTTGTGTTTAATGTACTTTTATCATGTGTATGGCTGTCTTTTAGTGGACCATTTGTCTTCTGTTTAATGTACTTTTATCATGTGTATGGTTGTCTTTTAGTGGATCATTTGTCTCCTGTTTAATGTACTTTTATCATGTGTATGGCTGTCTTTTAGTGGATCATTTGTCTTGTGTTTAATGTACTTTTATCATGTGTATGGCTGTCTTTTAGTGGATCATTTGTCTTGTGTTTAATGATCCACTTAAAGACAAAACGCCGCCAACGAAATGAACGAAAGGGAGAATGGACATAAAACGCATTGTATCCTGCCCAAGTCTTTACCCAGAAACAGAAAGGAACATCCTGAACACGTGTTGTCGCCCTCCGCAACGTCCTGACAGCGAGGGAACAGAGGAGGAGGACTTTTGTTTAACCCTTTCACCGCCAGTCAATTCAGAGTACAAAATTCCTTTGTGTGGTATGAACACGGAAAAGACAGTGGCTAAGAATAGCTGGGGATTCCCCCTGAGATGTGTAGAAAATATGGCCTGTCCTACCACCGAGCATTAAGAGCAGTAGGTTCATGGATCAGACCAATGAATGGTCATCTTTCAGTGACAAGGGTACTCTGCCACGCCTGTGCATAAATGCCAGCTTGGCGGTGAAAAGGTTAATGTCCCGTCACACCTACACACTGGTGAATGGACTGGGTGGGAAAGAATGAGGATATATGAGACGTCATGGTCAGGTGAGATCAAGGAAAGTACCCAGAGGAAAGGTAAGGGGCAATCACTGACTGGGGAGATAACCCAAATCACTGAGAGTGGAGATTTTTAAAAAAAAATTGAATTTTTTTTTTTTTTTTTTTTTTTTTTTTTTTTAATTTGGTCCATTGGGTCAACTTCCTGTTTTGTTTTAATACTCGTCTTTCCTGCACTCTTGCAGTAAGCATGTGCACGTCTTTTTTTCCGGGATGAGAGGGATAAAAACAGACAGAGAAACACCTGGAGGAATTTTTACCCCCGGGATGTGAGGGATAAGAACAGACACTGACAGACCTGGAGGAATCTTTACCCCCGGGATGTGAGGGATAAGAACAGACATTGACAGACCTGGAGGAATCTTTACCCCCGGGATGTGAGGGATAAGAACAGACATTGACAGACCTGGAGGAATCTTTACCCCCAGGATGTGAGGGATAAGAACAGACATTGACAGACCTGGGGGAATCTTTACCTCCGGGATGTGAGGGATAAGAACAGACATTGACAGACCTGGAGCAAAATCTTTACCCCCGGGATGTGAGGGATAAGAACAGACATTGACAGACCTGGGGGAATCTTTACCCCCGGGATGTGAGGGATAAGAACAGACATTGACAGACCTGGGGGAATCTTTACCCCTGGGATGTGAGGGATAAGAACAGACACTGACAGACCTGGAGGAATCTTTACCCCCGGGATGTGAGGGATAAGAACAGACACTGACAGATCTGGAGGAATCTTTACCTCCGGGATGTGAGGGATAAGAACAGACACTGACACACGTGGAGGAATCTTTACCCCCGGGATGTGAGGGATAAGAACAGACATTGACAGACCTGGAGGAATCTTTACCCCCGGGATGTGAGGGATAAGAACAGACATTGACAGACCTGGAGGAATCTTTACCCCCGGGATGTGAGGGATAAGAACAGACATTGACAGATCTGGAGGAATCTTTACCCCGGGGATGTGAGGGATAAGAACAGACACTGACAGACCTGGAGGAATCTTTACCCCAGGGATGTGAGGGATAAGAACAGACACTGACAGACCTGGGGGAATCTTTACCCCCGGGATGTGAGGGATAAGAACAGACATTGACAGACCTGGAGGAATCTTTACCCCCGGGATGTGAGGGATAAGAACAGACACTGACAGACCTGGGGGAATCTTTACCCCTGGGATGTGAGGGATAAGAACAGACACTGACAGACCTGGGGGAATCTTTACCCCGGGGATGTGAGGGATAAGACATTGACAGACCTGGTTTCAAAGAGGAATGAAGATGTCCACATTGAAGTGTCTTCCCGATTTGCCTGGTGGGTAAAGGGTGGAGATTTTTCCGACCTCCCAGGTCAGTATATGTGCAGACCTGCTTGTGCCTGAACCCCTTTCGTGTGTATACGCAAGCAGAAAATCAAATACGCACGTTAAAAATCCCGTAATTCATGTCAGCGTTCGGTGGGTTATGGAAACAAGAATATAGTCAGCATGCACACCCCCGAAAACAGAGTATGGCTGCCTACATGGCGGGGTAAATACTGTCATACACGTAAAAGGCCACTCGTTTACATACTAGTGAACGTGGGAGTTACAGCCCACGAACGAAGAAGAAGAGAATTGCCTGTTCCTGATTGAACTATTGCCGATTAACCTCTTTCTAAATTGCCTATTTCCAGTTCGCCTGTTCCTGATTGAACTATTGCCGATGAACCTCTTCCTAAATTGCCTATTTTCCATTTCGCCTGTTCCTGATTGAACTATTGCCGATGAACCTCTTCCTAAATTGCCTGTTTTCCATTTCGCCAGTTCCCGATCCCCCTGGGAGATGAGAAAAATCCCCACACTTAACCCCCCAGGCGCCGAAGCCAGAAATCGAAGTCTGGAAACTCGGGCGAGAATCCCAGCGCTGTGACCATTCAGCCACCGACATCTGTCTGTCTGGATATTCACTGGTCTGTGTCGGTCATTACTGATGGCACTTCACTTCTACGCTGGTTCCGTGTGTGATAAAGAGCGCGGCAATTGAGCCCCCGGTTGTTGATTGGCAAAACGCCACCTCCGTTTACTTAGCAAAACCTACGTCAGCAAGAAAGCTATTTCACACGTGAACGTTATCCTCCTTGTCACGATTTTCCCCTTTTTTTCTTTTTCTTTATTTTTTTATTTTTTTTAAGATACGTGGGAAAAAAATTACGTTCGAG
>NC_134909.1:23775004-23795004 GCF_041734735.1 Babylonia areolata | reverse complement strand
GAACACACTCTCCACAGGTGTGAAAAGGCCTCGGATGTGACTTATAGCTGTTGTAAATCATCATTATCAAAGGTAATAGAGAACTTTAGTTTGTACCCCTACTCCCCGTCTCTCTCTCTCTCTCTCTCTCTCTCTCTCTCTCTCTCTCAGTGTGTGTGTGTGTGTGTGTGTGTGTGTGTGTGTGTGTGTCTGTCTCTCTCTCTCTTACTCTCTCTCTCCCTCTCTCTGGCATATGCTCTTGTCTTTTCTTTACAAACACTGACACAGACAGTGTTACGGAGACTGACACAGACACAGACAATGACACCGACATAGACTGACGATAATACAGAAAGAGACAATGACGAAGACACATTGCATAGATACTAACACAGACACAAATACTGACACAATGGCACAGGCAGTGACAAACTGACTAAAAAAAACCGACACAGACACATGACACAAACACCAACACATGACACAAGCACTGACATTGACACATGACACGAACACTGACGCAGACACAAACACTGACACAAAGAGAGCATTTCAAAATGAGTGGAGTGAAGAGATCATTAAGTGTAACGCACGGTCGTCGTTCCTTTTGATAATCAATTAGATCCATAAAAAAATCACCATTTAAACCCTGAAATTACCGCTTCGTGGTTCGTTGAGTACGCTAACTGCCCGCACCCCTGGTCTTTTTTTTTTTATCAGCAATCGTGACAGAATTCGCGGGTTGTCAGGAAATCGTGAATAAATGAATGCATAAATGTCCGAAAGCCTTTTCTGTTGTGCTACTTGATCCTAATATACAGTAAGTCATGCTTCACTGCTAATTCAGTGGCTGTTTATGAAACGAATGATGAGCGGGCCAAACGACACAGTTCAGTTGGCTCTACCCAGGTGGGCAGGCAGTCTGTTGTGCAAAATGACTCCGTGATTGTAAAGCACTTAGAGCTTGGTCTCTGACCGAGGATAGGCGCTATATAATTGTCCATGATTATCATCTTCATCATCATCATCATCAGAAGGATTAACTCTCTCCATACGAACGGTGAAAGAGACGACGTTAACAGCGTTTCACCTCAATTACCATCATCAAAATATTGCAAGTGGAAGGCTCTTATACTGAAGAGGTGAATGTTGACAAAGAATACCACAATTCTGACGACGGAAGCTAAAGGTTGGGTCATTCAGACACCCACTGGACATCCGAGGGGTCCGTGTAGAGGAGAAGAGAGGACTGGCCATACTGAGTGCATTAAGACATTGTACAAAATGACTTTGTGTTTGTGAAGTGCTTTAAAGCTTGGTCTCTGACCATGGATAGGTGCTTTGTAAGTGTCCATATCATCTTCATCATCGTCATCATCAGGATTAAGACATGTTTGTCAAGTCACGGTCCAACAAAAGCCGATGATGAAGATGGTAGCTGCCAGTTGGGTCTCCCCAGAAAGATAGCCTGTTATGCAAAATGATTCCAGTGTTTGTATAGAGTTTTAGAGCTTGATGTCTGAACGAGGATAGGCACTATATTAGTAATCATGTCATTTTCATCATCATCAAAAGGATTAACACATTGTGTAAAATGACACCATGTTTGTAAAGCGCTTTAGATCTTGGTTTGGCTCTCAGTTAGTTCTACCCAGGTAGGCAGCCTGTTGTGCAAAATTACTCCATGTTTCTATAGCGTTTAGAGCATAGTGTCTGATAAAGAATAAGCTCTTTATGTGTCCTTATCATTACCATTATCAGAAGGATTAACTCACTCAGTACGGCCAGTCCTCTCTTCTCCTCTACAGACACCCTTGGATGTCCAGTGGGTGTCTGAATGACCCAACCTTTAACTTCCGTCTTCAGAATTGTGGTATCTTTGTCAACATTCACCTCTTCAGTATAAGAGCCTTCCACTTGCAATATTTTGATGATGGTAATTGGGGTGAAACGCTGTTAACGTCGTCTCTTTCGCCATTCGTATGGAGAGAGTTAAAGTGTGTTTGTCAAGTCAGGGTTCCACAAAAGCCGATGATGAAGATGGAAAACAAGCCCCCCACTGACATCTTGTGAGGAGAGACAGGGAATGGTCTGGGACCGTCAGTTCACGGTCTGTCAGTGCTGATGTTCCCGCTGTTGACAGACACTGTTCAAATCCCTTCAGCTGGAACTGGGCTCTCAGCCTGACAGGCACTTTTTTTTCTTTTTTTTTCGGTGTTTGTGGGGGGGGGGGGGGGGTCTGATTTCAAAACTCCTTTAGAAACCCATCATGTGAGGTTATGTTTTCTTTTCCTGATGGTATGTTAAACTTGTTTGATTGTGCTTTTGAATTTTTTTCTCTTTTTTGTTTTCTTTCCTCTCCAAAACATCCTTTATTCATTTCGAAACGCTTGCTGGAACTAATTGCAGCTGACAAACACACACACACACACACACACACACACACACACACACACACACTATAAACAAACGAAAACCAAGCGAGGGCCCAGTGTGTGTGGGAAACAGCGAGCATGCCTTCACACCTCTATATACCCATTGAACACGTTTATCAATGTCGTCACGTGCACGTGTGCAAGCTTCGTTTGTCATCGTGGTTTGGTTGCCCTTGACGACAAGCACGTGACAGATGAAAGGTCCGGGGAGGGCAAGGTTGTAACAGCAACTGACGATATCCATCGTCTGGGTGTCAGGGTTGTGGGGGTGAAAAGTGGAACGGGGAGGGGTTGGGGGGAGGTCTCAAGGTCGGGGGGTTAGGGGGGGGATTCAGAATGAGTGAGGTAAGTGTGACGTCACTGACCATGTGGGAAGACCGGGATTTGGGACAGGGATAGTGTGAATAGAATAGAATAGATTTTATTGTCATGAAACCATAAGGTTTATAAGACAAGTGCAATGGTAAATGAATGAACGAATGAAAAAAAAAATGTGTGTGTGTGTGTGTGTGTGCGCACTGCTATTTGAGTGTGTGTGTGTGTGTGTGTGTGTGTGTGTGTGTGTGTGTGTGTGTGTGTGTGCACTGCTGTGTGAGTGTGTGTGTGCATGTGTGTATGTGTGTGTGTGTGTGCTTGCATGTGCGTGTGTGTGTATGTATGGGTGTGTCTGTGTGTCTCCATTGCAATCAACTCTCAGTTTCTTTATCTCAGACACAGACAACGACAAAGTCACCAACACCGGCACAGACACTGATAATCACACAGACTGACAATAACAGAGGAACAGACAATGACAAAGACACATGACAAAAACACAGACACTGATGCAGACACATTACACAAATACTGACACAGACACGTGAAAAAAGTACTGACATAAACACAAATACTGACACAGACACTGACTCAGACACACGACACAAACACAGACACATAACGACAGTATTTCAAGATAAGTGGAATGAAGAGATCATTAAGTGTAACTCACGGTCGTCATTCCTTTTGACAATCAATGAGATCCCTATCGCTGTTTAAACCCTGAAATCATCGCCTTCATGGTTCGTTGAGTACGTTAACTCTCTCCATACGAACGGCGAAAGAGACGACGTTCACAGCGTTTCACCCCAGTTACCGTCATCAAAATATTGCAAGCGGAAGGCTCTTATACTGAAGAGGTGAATGTTGACAAAGAATACCACACTTCTGACGACGGAAGCTAAAGGTTGGGTCATTCAGACACCCACTGGACATCCGAGGGGTCTGTGTAGAGGAGAAGAGAGGACTGGCCGTACTGAGTGAGTTAACTCCCCGCACCCCTGGTCTTCAAGAATGTTTTTTGTTGTTGGTGTTGTTGTTTCTATCAGTCATCGCATTTCGCGGGTTGTCGGGAAATTGAGAATAACTGAATGCATAACAATACCACTGTCCGAAATTCTTTCCATGTGATATACGATCTTGATATACAGTAAGTCATGCTTCACTGCTAATTCAGCGGCTGTTCATGAAACGAATGATGAGCGGGCCAAAAGACACAGCTCTCAGTTGGATCACCCAGGTGGGCAGCACTCTGTTGTGCAAAATGACTCTGTGTTTGTAAAATGCTTCAAAGATTGGTCTCTGAGTGAGGATAGGTGCTATATAATTGTCTTTAATTATCATCATCATCATCATCAGAAGGACTAAGACATGTTTGTCGAGTCACGGTCCCACAAAATCCAACAAAGAAGAGGGTACCTGTCAGTCGGCTCTACACAGGTAACCCGGCTTTTGTGCAAAATGAATCCATGGTTTGAAAAGTGCTTTAGAGCTTGGTATACAATGAAAGATAAGCGCTATATAAGTATCCATATCAATCAATGACTCAGAGATTCTGAAGCGCTTTAGAGCTTAGTCGCTGACCGAGGATAGGCGCTATATTAGCATTCATATCATCTTCATTATCATCAGAAGGATTAAAGTGTGTTTGTCAAGTCAGGGTTCCACAAAAGCCGATGATGAAGATGGAAAACAAGCCCCCCGCTGACTTCTTCTGAGGAGAGACAAGGAGTGGTCTGCGACCGTCAGTTCACGGTCTGTCAGTGCTGATGTTCCCGCTGTTGACAGACACTGTTCAAATCCCTTCAGCTGGAACTGGGATCTTTGCCTGACAGGCGTGGCCTTTGGGGCGTGTGTATGGGGGACCTGAGTTCAAAACCCCTTTAGAAACCCATTAAGCGAGGGTGTTTTTTTTTTTTCCTGCTGGTATGTTAAACTTGTTCGATTATTGTTTGTTTTCTTCTTTTTCTTTCGACTCCACAACATCCTTTATTCGTTTGAATACCGTTACTGGAATTAACTGCCGAAGACAAACAAACAGAAAGACAAACAAAAACAAACAGAAAATAATAAATAAAATAATAGAAAAACTAAACGAAAACCAAGCAAGGGCCCAGTGTGTGGGAAACGAACATGCCTTCACACCTTGATATCCTCTATTGGACACGTTCATAACAATGTCGTCACGTGCACGTGTGCATGCTTCGTACGTCATCATAGGTTGGTTGACCTTGACGACAAGCACGTGACAGGTCAAAGGTCCGGGGAGGGCAAGGTTCTACCAGCAACTAATGATATCCATCATCTGAATGTCAGGGTTGCGGGGGTGAAAAGTGGAACAGGGAGGGGTGGGGAGAAGGGCTGGAAAACGTCAACACTACAAAATAACTTGGTGTGAATACCCAAGATGACCTACATAAGGGATCCCACATCAATTCTACAACCAAGAAAACCAACAAGACCTCAGGCTTTCTCCGGCTCAACTTGAAGATAGGAAACAAGAAGACAAAGGAAACTACGTACAAAGCCCTTGTTCGACTTATCCTTGAGTATGCTGCATCTGTGTGAGATCCCTATACAGCCAGTGACATCCAGGCCATGGAAAAGGTCCAGCACCGAGCAGCAAGATGGGTCACAAACCGGCATTGACAGATGTCTTGTGTCAGCTCCATCCTTAGCTCCCTCAGCTGGTACCCCCAACAAGACAGACGAAAAACAACCTCGCCTGGAGATGTTCTGCAAGTTCCACCATGGTCTCAACTCCATCAACTCAGTCTACCTACCAACACCATCAGACAGCAGGCTGAGCTCCAGGAAAAACAACACCTGCAACTACGACATCCCTGCCTGCAGGACGCAGTGCAGACAGATGTCTTCCCCCGTACCATCCCGGAATGAAACACACTGTCCCAGGAGGTTGTCACAGCAGAGTCGCTGGACTGCTTCAAGTCCAGACTCGCCTCCTGCCTGTGACACTTCCCTCCAACACTTCTGTTCGGTAACCCACCCACCCCCACCTTCCCCCCCATACCTGCTAGCATGTCCACACACCCTTTTTTTTCTTTTTCCTTTTCTTTCTTTTTTTCTTTGGTAAGTAGTGTCGTAGAAGGCTAGGGCTGTGCCGGTCGGGTGTATTCCCGGGGACCGCTACGGTAGCCGGACTGGCCTAGCTGGAGACGCGAACACACCAGTGGACAGCGCCCCATCTCCCATATCAGTTAACAGAACATCCCTCGGTAGTCCAGCTAAATTGCCCCCAACAGCAACCTCCCACAACACGACAGTTTCATCAACATACTGATGTCAGTCGTCAAGTGGAAGAAGAAGAAGAAGGTGGGGTGGTGTCGGAATGAGTGACGTAAGTGTGACGTCACTGACCGTGTGGGAAAGATCGGGATTTGGGACAGAGATGATGATGATGATGATGTGTGTGTGTGTGTGTGTGTGTGTGTGTGTGTGTGTGTGTGAAGCCTGAATGATTGCAGCATTTTTTAAATGTATTTTTTCCTTTAATGAGGCCGCAATGCTTTTTCTCATGTAAAATAACAAACGCGCTTGACATGACAGGAAACGAATGATGAGCGCCTAAAGGTAGCTATCAGTTAACCCTACCCAGACAGGCAGCTTGTTCAAAATGACTCCGTGTTGGTAAAGTGCTTAGAGCTTGGTCTCTGACCGAGGGTACATGCTGTATCGTGATCACCAGGATCCATATCAATCAAACAAAAAACTAAATAAGAAAAATTCAAAACTTCTTTTTTCTTCACCAGGAATTCAAACACACTCCAATTATTCCCAGGTCGGTTTTTATAACTTGACGCAAATTTAATATCAGTCGAGTTTCGTGTGTTTTTACCTGTGTTATATATATATATATATATATATATATATATATATATATATATATATATAATTCTTTGTGTAATATGGTGTGTTTTTTGTCTCGAAGATTTTCTGTCAAGATTCAGATGCATTATTTTTGATAGGGTCACGGTTGTTGCTGTTGTTGTTGTTGTTATTAATTTCTAAAGATGATTTTTCTTTAAAATGATAGAGTCTTCGACCTATCTTTTCTTTCTACTTTTATTTTGTTTTGTTAAAGTTTTAGTCTAAATTATTTCTGTTCAACTGTGCATAAACTTCAAAATAACTAGTCATTTAAATGTGCCGGATTTTAAATCCAGGTGAGTTGCAGTTCATCTGCAGATGCGGAATACATATCATGGTAACTTTTCGTTTTGTTTTGAGTGGACAATAATTTATTTTTCCTATATTTTGGGCATCCCACATGTGTTGCTCCTCAGTCTGTCTGTCTGTCTGTCTGTCTCTCCCTTTCAAAAAAATGATTTTACCTGCAAACTTGTGTAAAAACTGTTGTTCGGAAGGGTGTTTCGTTCTATTCCAAGAGAAAGGCTGGACTTTGGACTGGACAGAGCAGGGTGGGAGATATGGGGTGGGGGTGGGGGTGAAGGGGTGGGGAGGAAGGGGGACAGAGTGTGGGTGATGCAGGTGACACTGCCGGCACACTATGACACTTGAAAACAACGTGTTTTGTTCCTTGACAACAATGGACTTTGTCGTGGTGTTTTGGTGTGTCGCAATCCCTGAGGTGCCCCACTTCAATCAGCAACGGACTTGGCCAGAATGTCACACCGTGTTGTAAACATTGGTGATCTGTTTATCTGAAATCTCCTTGACATACTGCACACACGTGTGATCCCAGCCTATCGCACACTGCCTATATCTGTCGACTAACTAATCATCACAATTATCGAAACCGATTCCAAAGCGTTGTGGGCATTAGAAATCAATATACGCTGCGTGCAGTCACCTGTAACTGGGATCACTTATTGAGAGATTCACGATACTCATTGTTTTGCAGTGATGCCATGTGCAGTCCTCCTTTGTAAAGACTGAAAAAGAAAAGTGGAGAGAGAGAGACACAGAGAGAGAGAGAGAGAGAGAGACTGTAGAGACATGGAGAGAGAGACAGAGAGAGAGAGGGACAGAGAGAGAGAGAGACAGAGAGACAGACAGACAGACAGACAGACAGAAGCAGAAACAGTGATTGAGATATATTCGAAGGCAGAGACACACACACACACACACACACACACACACACACACACACACACACACACACACACTCAGAGATACCAATGACACCACTTATATCCCCCCCCCACACACACACACACACACACACCCTCCTTCCCCTTCGCTCCCCCACCCTCATACCCCCTCCCCCATTCCCCCGTCACCCCTCTATTTTGTCAAAGAACAGATCAGTGCTAATGACGGGGCCACCCACCTTTCAATGCACACACCCTCACCCACCCCCACAACCCCCAAACCACCCCTCACCTACCTTTCAATCCACCCCATCCCCTCACCCACCCCCACAACCCCCAGAACACCCCTCACCTACCTTTCAATCCACCCCACCCCCTCACCCACCCCCACAACCCCCAGAACACCCCTCACCTACCTTTCAATCCACCCCACCCCCTCACCCACCCCCACAACCCCTCAGTGTCCAGCCAGGTAGGTCTGAGACCGCAAGGTATGTCTGATCCCTGTTGATTAGGGATTGGGCGACTGTCTCCTCCTGTCAGGAAAATACAGAGAGAAAATATAAAAAGAAAAGAAAAGAAACAGAAAAAAAGATTAAGGACTATATCCTGGGTCATCAGTGTACAGATCGAGTTTAGTACCGGGGGAATCAGCTGATGATTAATCCGTCATTCTTTTGACAAGTGTGACGCGTTTTTGTTTTTTTTTGTTTGTTTGGTTTTTTTTTTATTTCGTGACGTGACGTGCAGTCAGCCTCTGCTGTAAAACACTGTTGCACAATGTTCACAACTGTTGAACACTGTCGCTCTTGCGTAAGGTGATCGTTTGCCAAAGCAAAGTTTCAAACTTTCAAAGTTTTCACGGGACGGTTTGATTGTTATTGATTTTGTTTTTCTCTCTCTGACAGATTGTAGCATGAAAATCATGCTGTGAAAAAGACCACGTTTCCTTAAAATAAATAAATAAATAAATGAATAAAACAAAAAAATAGGAAAACAGCCATCGCTGTGATGATCCCGTATTTTGCCTTTTAGAACAAGAAACAGATTTTCGGAAAATGAATGTTATTATTTAATCATGGCGACCCCTCGCCACACCTTCATTTTTCAGCATCGTATACACACACACACACACACACACACACACACACACACACACACACACACACACGCTGAAACGCACACACACGCGCGCGCGCGCACACACACACACACACACACACATACTAAAACGCACACACACATACACATAACACACACACACACACACACACACACACACACACACACACACAGAGTTAAAGGCGTCACATAAGCATCAATGATGCCATCAATGGAGCTGTCTGTGTTCGCTTCGTTTACTGTGAAAAGACAGTTTTCTGCGGTGAAAAGACAAGCAATTCTGCGTGAGATGTGAACCTTCTTGAAATACAAAACGGTATTATTGCGGTGAAAAGACAGAGTTAATTGCAGGGATTTAGACACGGTATTAAGAACACACACACACACACACACACACACACACACACACACACACACACACACATTCAAAAACGATATAGACCTTGCAATAAGACCTTTTAACACTTACTTGATAATCGATCTGTCGTGTTTTTCAATTGACGCAGTTCAATTCGATTTCAAAGTGTACTTGATTTTCGATCAAACGCTCTTTCCTGTAACCAGAGGTTGAAGCATTTCGATTCGAAATCAAAGTGTATAGACTGCAGAAAACACACCTCACTGTGACTACAAAGGAATATTCTGCGTTGAGAAGACGTTAGATAAGATCTTTCCTGTGGGAACTGTTTACAATGAACTCTCACCCCCACGACCCCTCCCCTGCCCTCTCCCCCCTGCCCCCCTCACCCCTCACCCCCAAAAACATAACTCTCCCAAATAACACACACACGACTCAGTTAGCTATTGATATATTATCTTCACAGTTACGAACCTTCTTTTTTTTTTCTTTCTTTCATACATTCGTAGATTTATTAATATTTCCCCTCAAATCATGCAAACAGCGATCTGTTTCTTCAAACTATCCACCATCAATCATATAATAATAATAATAATAATAATAATAATAATAATAATAATAATAAATAAATAAATAACTAAATAAACAATTTTAATAGAAATGTGTACATTTATCTTTTCTCACTCACACTATGGACGATTCTACTTCAAAAGCGAAACAGAAAAAAAAAACAACACCATTTTCATAGAAAGGTATGCGCCTTGCAGAACTATTCCGAAAGCATAGAGAGACGTGACTACAGCAAACAATGGGCATGAAGACATGACAGAACTGGAATCAGCGGAATCCTCTGACAGGTATTGCAGCTGACACTGTCACCACTCTGCTACTGCTACTGATGATGATAATGATAATGGCAAGAACAATGAGAAGAAGATGGATTGCAATACAACGCAACGCAACGCAACGCAACGCAACGCAACGCAACAACGCAACGCAACGCAACACAACACAACGCAACGCAACGCAACGCAACGCAACACAACACAACGCAACACAACACAACACAACACAACGCAACGCAACGCAACGCAATAAAATACAATGCAACGCACACACAAAAAAGAAAAGAAAAGAAATGCAATGCAACACAATACAACACAATGCATTACAACACAACACAATACAATGCAACACAGCACAACACAACACAACACAACACAACGCAACGACAACGACAACCTCTTTTTCCCCACATCGACACGTGAATTGAACCGAGCAATCCTAATGTCATGAACTCAAGCCGAGGATTTCAACCCTGTCAACCACACGGTGACAAACGAGCAGGTGTTGACGGTTTGATTCCCCGCTTGCGGTATCCCCCCAGTAATAAGACCCGGCTTCCCCCAGCCTGTCACTCACTCACACGGATACCACGTGCTCTTGAAAAAAAAAAAAAAAACAGCAACCAACGGCAACGCAAACCAGTAATTATGGGTGACACAGTCGGTCAACCCGCAGGTAACTCAATCTCTCTGACAGCCCTCAATCATGGCAAACTCTGGGGGCGGGGTGGAGAAAGGTCGGGGGGTCGGGGTGGGTGGGAGGGGGGCGGCAAGAGGAGTTAAGGGTGGTAGGTTAAGGCAGGGTGGTGGTGGTGGTGGTGGTAGAGGGGTGGAGGATGGGTTGACAGGTGGAGGGTGTGTGTGGAGGGGGAGGGGGGGGGGAGGGATAGGTCGTGGATAAGTAAAGGAGGCTCACGTTAACATACGACTGGTTGACCAACACGTTATAGTGTGAACGTCACGTCACGTCACGTCACGTCACGTCACCTGTCCTCCCTCCCTCCTCCCCCCCTTCTCTACACCCCCCATCCTCCCTCCCCACCCGCCCTCCCTCCCCCTCCAGCCCCCCCTGCTCCTGCAGTTTCATTATATGCTTTGGTGTTATAAATGTTATCTCATTTGATTTGTGTTTCGTCTTCGTGTCTGTTCAGTATCAGCATCAGTATCAGTAGCTCAGGGAGGCGTCACTGCTTTCGGTCAAATCCATATACGCTACACTACATCTGCCAAACAGATGCCTGACCAGCAGCGTAACCCAACGCGCTTAGTCAGGCCTTGAGAAAAAAAAACAAAACAAAAAAAACAACAAAACAAAACAAAAACAACCAAGTACAACGCAAACAGATGTTGTTTGTCTACCAATGGGGCTATGGCCTGATGAATAAATTATCCGTATCCGTATCCGTATCTTTATCCTTCCTACACGTCAGCCCATGTTCACACCACCCCACCCCACCCCTGTGCAATGCCACCACCCGCCTACCATCCACCCCATTTGGGCCGTGGTGTCTCCCCCTGCCTGTCACCACCCCTACTCCAAGCTGATCGGACTGATGACAGGTCATGCGTGCTGGCACATGACGACACCACTGCCATCGCTGACGTATTTGATGACGCTCGCATGCTGACACACTGACTCCTCTTACAGAGAGAGAGGGAGGGTGGGGGAAGGGGGGGGGGTAGAGGGGTGAGTGAGAGAGAGTAGGGTGTAGGGATAGAGAAAGAGGGGGGGATAGAGAGAGGGGAAGAGAGAGAACGAATGAACGGACGGATTTTTCTTAACGGGAGTAGAGACGGGGAGAGAGAGAAGGAGGGAAAGATGGACATAGTGAAGGGGGAGGGAGAGAGGGAGGCAGAGAGAGGAGGGGAAAAGAGAAAGGGAAGAGAGAGAGAGAGAGAAAGGGTGGGGGTAGGGTTAGGGACAAAGAGGGGGAAGAGGGAGAGATAGAGAGGGAGGAACAGAAAGATGAGAGGAACAGAGAGAGGGGGGAGAGAGAGAGAGAGAGACAGGGAGACAAAGAGAGAGACAGAGAGAGAGAGAGACAGAGAGAGAGACAGATATATATCGAGATTGGGAGAAAGAGGGACACAGAGAGAGAAGAATAGAGAGAGAGGAGGAAGAGAGAGACACACAGAGAGAGACAGAGAGAGAGGGGGAGAGAGAGACACACAGAGAGAGACAGAGAGAGAGGGGGAGAGATGGAGAGAGGGGAAGGGGGAGGGACACAGCTGGACGAAGAGAGAGAGAGACAGACAGACAGACAGACAGACAGACAGACAGAGAAAGAAGTTGGCATTTTTCAGTGTTGTACTTTTTAAGCACTACTATTGTCTCAGTTAATTGCAATGCTATTTTCTTATGAGTGTGTGTGTGTGTGTGTGTGTGTGTGTGTGTGTGTGTGTGTGTGTGTGTGTGTGTGTGTGTGTGCGTGATCGCATGTTACTATTTCGTATATATATATATATAATACAAAGAATATTGTTGCTATTATCAGATGGGGAAAGGCGGAGGGGCATGTGTGTGTGTGCGTGATGGCATGTTACTGTTTGATACGGGTACAGTCCATGTTGATGACAACGCTCAAGACACGCATGAACCAAAACGCTTTGTTTGGAGTCCTGTCTTCTCTGGTGTCTCCATTCTCGCCTTGTTTTCTTCTTTTTCTTTATTCATATATTGCTTTCTTTTTTCATTTATTTATTCATTTATCTATTCATTCTTTTCTTTGTTTAAGATATTCATCAAGCCAATCCCGGAAGAAGAAAAAAAATGAAGAAAAACATTGCGACAGTCTGTCTCGCTAAATATACTACTTTTAAGCCTGCTTTGAAAACATCTCATTTTCCAGTGCTGGTATTTGTATATCTGGTTCCAAATGTATGGGTTTTTTTGTGGAGACGCCATTTGTCATTTGTGTGTGTGTGTGTGTGTGTGTGTGTGTGTGTGTGTGTGTGTGTTGTGTGTGTGTGTGGCGGGGTGTTTGCGTGCGTGTTGCAGGGATGTGTCTTGTACAGGGCGTCTTGGGTGGGTGAGTGGGTGGGTAGTTGTGCAATGTGTGCTCTGTGCGTGCGTGTGTGTGTGTGTGTGTGTGTGTGTGTGTGTATGTGTTTATTTATTTGTTTATCATTAGTGTCCCATTTTTATAATAATAATAATAATAATAATAATAATGTACATTTATATAGCGCCCTTTCTCACAAAGAGCTCAGGGCGCTTTACATGAAAGAAAAATATTGCAAGTAACATAAAACATTCATGGCCACTCTTTCTCAAAAAACCCTCCCCCCACTCACACTCTCCCTTTCCCACTCTACATACATCCAAAGTGAGCTGTCATGGGTGGTGTTGGAGAATAGGAAGCTGAGAGTACTTATAGATAGGTTTTAAAAAGATGAGTCTTTAGTGATCAGCGAAAAGCAGAAATAGAATCAGATGCACGGATATGATAAGAAAGGTTGTTCCAGATGTGAGGAGCAGCAAGAAAGAACGTTCACCATAGGTTCTTGTATAGACACGAGGAAGTTTCAAAAGGTAACAGTCAGAGGAAGAGCGGAGATTTCTTGTGGGAGTGTAAACACTGATAAGGTCAGAAAGATAAGTAGGTCCTGCGGAGTGGAAAGCAGAATAGCAGAGACACGCAACTCTGTATTTAATTCTCGCTTCAATGGGGAGCCAGTGTAGAGTGCGGAGGTGAGGAGAAATGTGATCAGTACGTGGGACTCGAGTCGGACGGGCAGCATTGTTTTGAAGTTGTTTTTAGGTAATACAATACATACAGCTTCTGACTGACTGATAGAAAGAATCATGCAATCAATGTCAGAATGTCCTGCCCCAAAATCCATGTCTGTCTGACTGACAATAGACTATGTATGACCTCAAAACTCAAGTCCATCTTTGATGAAATAGAAGGAGGGAGGGAGAAAGAGAGAGAGGGGGGTGACATAGAGAGGTGGGGGAGGAAGAGAGAGAGACGGAGAGGGAGAGAGAGAGAGGTGGGGGGGAAGAGAGAGAGACGGAGAGGGAGAGAGAGAGGGGGGAGGAAGAGAGAGAGACAGAGGGAGAGAGAGAGAGGTGGGGGAGGAAGAGAGAGAGACGGAGAGAGGGAGAGAGAGGTGGGGGAGGAAGAGAGAGAGACGGAGAGAGGGAGAGAGAGGTGGGGGAGGAAGAGAGAGAGACGGAGAGAGGGAGAGAGAGGTGGGGGAGGAAGAGAGAGAGACGGAGAGAGAGAGAGAGAGAGAGAGAGAGAGAGAGAGAGAGAGGTGGGGGAGGGAGAGAGAGAGACGGAGAGAGAGAGAGGGAGAGAGAGAGGCGGGGGAGGGAGAGAGAGAGACGGAGAGGGAGAGAGAGAGGTGGGGGAGGAAGAGAGAGAGACAGAGAGGGAGAGAGAGAGAGGTGGGGGATGAAGAGAGAGAGGGAGAGAGAGAGGTGGGGGAGGGAGAGAGAGACGGAGAGGGAGAGAGAGAGAGGTGGGGGAGGAAGAGAGAGAGACAGAGGGAGAGAGAAAGAGGTGGGGGAGGGAGAGAGAGAGGTAGGGGAGGAAGAGAGAGAGGGGAAGAGAGAGAGGTAGGGGATGAAGAGAGAGAGGGGGGGGAGAGAGAGGTAGGGGATGAAGAGAGAGAGGGGGAGAGAGAGAGGTAGGGGATGAAGAGAGAGAGGGGGAGAGAGAGAGGTAGAGGATGAAGAGAGAGAGGGGGAGAGAGAGAGGTAGGGGATGAAGAGAGAGAGGGGGAGAGAGAGAGGTAGGGGATGAAGAGAGAGAGGGGGAGAGAGAGAGGTAGGGGATGAAGAGAGAGAGGGGGGAGAGAGAGAGGTAGGGGATGAAGAGAGAGGGAGAGAGAGAGAGGTAGGGGATGAAGAGAGAGAGAGAGGGAGAGAGAGAGGTGGGGGAGGGAGAGAGAGAGACAGAGAGGGAGAGAGAGAGGTGGGGGAGGGAGAGAGAGAGACAGAGAGGGAGAGAGAGAGGTGGGGGAGGGAGAGAGAGAGACGGAGAGGGAGAGAGAGAGAGGTGGGGGAGGAAGAGAGACAGAGAGGGAGAGAGAGAGAGGTGGGGGAGGGAGAGAGAGAGACAGAGAGGGAGAGAGAGAGAGGTGGGGGAGGAAGAGAGAGAGGGGAAGAGAGAGAGGTAGGGGATGAAGAGAGAGAGAGGGGAAGAGAGAGAGGTAGGGGATGAAGAGAGAGAGGGGAAGAGAGAGAGGTAGGGGATGAAGAGAGAGAGGGGGAGAGAGAGAGGTGGGGGAGGAAGAGAGAGAGGTGAAGAGAGAGAGGTAGGGGATGAAGAGAGAGAGGGGAAGAGAGAGAGGTAGGGGATGAAGAGAGAGAGAGAGGTGGGGGAGGGAGATAGAGACAGAGAGAGAGGTGGGGAGGGAGAGAGAAAAAGAGAGGAAGAGAGAGAGGTGGGGGAGGGAGGGGGGGAGAGAGTGTGTGTATGTGTGTGTGTGTGAGAGAGAGACAGAGAGAGACAGAGAGAGACAGAGAAACGAAACAAAATTAAAGGAAACGAAACGAATTTTATTTCAAGAGAGTTGTGGAATAAGTATTGCTACCTTTTCACATCCAGCCCACTGGGGGGAAAATATAAATAATAGATTTTTAAAAATCATCCACGTGTCATAATCTACATACAGAGAGAGGGGGGGGGAGGGAGGGAGAGGCAGACAGACAGACAGACCTACAGACAGAGAGGTGGGGTGATTCAGTAATACAAAACCTTCCACTTCTCAAACTGGCCTGCCCATCCATACACCCGACGCAGTGTCAAAATCACCACCCGGGGAGAACTTCTATAGTTTCCCCGAGACTGACGAGTGCCTATATACCACAGGTATCTCCCCCTATTAACACGACCTCAACGCATCATTTTTTATACTTATTTTCAGGCAAACAGCATAAATATCACACAACATTCCCGCTTGACACGACCGAACACCATTTAAAACCGATTTATTATATTGGAATGGAATACATACCACAGGCGGTGTTTTATTCGGACTGGGGAGAAAAATGCGTTACCCTATAATTCATTTCATTTCATTGTGTAGAATGCTGGGATATCTACCTTCTACCTACTACCTACGGCTATAAAAGTGTCATTCTTCATGGTGATGGTGTTTGATGCCTGACTGTATGTACATAATATATCTATACGTGTTGCCATAACGAGACACACGATGACACTAATAGTGACTGTGTGACACTGCCGGTAAGAAGGGTGTGAGATGGTAACTGTAGCCCTGTTAAAACACAGTAGTGATAAATGTGAGATGGTAACTGTAGCCCTGTTAAAACACAGTGGTGATAAATGTGAGATGGTAACTGTAGCCCTGTTAAAACACAGTGGTGATAAATGTGAGATGGTAACTGTAGCCCTGTTAAAACACAGTAGTGATAAATGTGAGATGGTAACTGTAGCCCTGTTAAAACACAGTGGTGATAAATGTTGCACAAGTCTGTTTAACGTAGCCTACGGACTCCACAGTCTCTCTCTCTCTCTCTCTCTCTCTCTCTCTCTCTCTCTCTCTGTCTCTCTGTCGTCATGACATCAAGAAAAGAGGACAACAGACAAACTAACAGACAATCATTTTTCATGCGGTGTCAAGCAGTGTTTGGTTGGTTGGCTTGTTTCTGCGTTTATTGTTGTTAGTTAACGACCCGTCATTTCTTTCAGTGGAATATATTGCAAAACCATCAACTTATATTTGGGGAAAAAAAATCAGACTGACTTAATTTTACAATTGGGCCAACAGCAAAGTGAGAGCTGTATTATCAATGGTTTCTCCGTTGCAATGGGAAGCCATTCAAAGCTTAGTCTTTTGTGAAGGACTATGACTCTCAAACTAGGAGGCAAAATTGGACTGGCTCTTTGTGCTGCAGCCTTGTGGGCTAGTTGACCTTTGGAAACCATCCCAACGCCGACTGTCCTAAAACACTCTTTGCTGAGAAAGTGGGGGTGTAAACTGGGCAAGACACTCTCTACTGTAATCAAATTCTAGCCCTGATAGTTGGGACAGCAGTTACCTACTCTGCTGTTCTGATGGTCATAGTCGAAAACGACTGACTATTATACATGTATCAACTAAACAGTTTGAGGAGGGTGAAAATGGAGTACGACTGGTGCAAATCTAACACGTTGATGAAAGTGGTGATGAGGAGAAAGTAGATGATGATGATGATGGTGATGGTGATGTTGAAGAAGATGAAGATGATATTTGATGACGAAGAAGAAGATACGAGCGATGCTGTGACTCTCAGTTGGGATGCTGCGTTCTCCTTGTGCATGTATACATGTACTGAACATAACGACATTTACATGTGTATATGACGGGCGCAATAGCCGAGTGGTTAGAGCGTTGGACTTTCAATCTGAGGGTCCCGGGTTCGAATCTCGGTGACGGCGCCTGGTGGGTAAAGGGTGGAGATTGTTCCGATCTCCCAGGTCAACATGTGCAGACCTGCTAGTGCCTGAACCCCCTTCGTGTGTACATGCAAGCAGAAGATCAAATACGCACGTTAAAGATTCCTGTAATTCCTGTCAGCGTTCGGCGGGTTGTGGAAACAAGAACATACCCAGCATGCACACCCCCGAAAACGGAGTATGGCCGCCTACATGGCGGGGTAAAAACGGTCATACACGTAAAAGCCCATTCGTGTGCACAGGAGTGAACGTGGGAGTTGCAGCCCACGAACGAAGAAGAAAAAGAAGAAGATGTGTACATGTGTGTGGTTGCAGAGACCCCATTGACCACAGTGACGGCTGTGACGCCCAACACAGGCAGTCTGAACGGAGGCACCAAGATCACAGTGTTTGGAACAAGTCAGTGCACTGATTCTACTTGTGTGTTTGTGTGTGTGTGTGTGTGTGTGTGTGTGTGTGTGTGTGTGTGTGTGTGTGGTAGTTGATGCTTGCATGATTATATGTGTGCAACCTTTTTTTTTTTTTAATTGTAAAGCCCACAACATGCTTGCCTTAGTATTATCATCAATCGTACTGCTGCTGCTGCTGTTACTACTACTACTACTACTACTGCTACTACGACTATGACCACCACCACAACCACAACCACCACCACCACTACTACTACTACTACCACTACCACCACTACCACCACAACTACAACCACCACCACACAGCCTCTACTACCACCACACCACCATCATCACCACCACTACTACTACCACTACCACCACTACCACCACAACACCACCACTACTACCACCACACCACCATCACCACCACTACCACACCAGTACTACCACCACCACCACAACACCACCACCACCACCACCACATCAACACCACTACTACCACCACCACCATCACATCACCACCACCACATCGACACCACCACCACCACATCACCACCACCACCACACCACCACCACCACCACCACCACACTACCACCACCCCCACTACCACTTCAACACCACTACCACCACCACCACCACACCACCACCACCACACCACCACCACCACACCACCACCACACCACCACCACCACACCACCACCACCACACCACCACCACACCACCAAATCACCACCACCACACCACCACCACACCACCACACCACCACCACCACACCACCACCACCACCACCACCACACCACCACCACCACACCACCACCACACCACCACCACCACCACCACACAACCACTACTTCTCTTCCTCCTCCTCTTCCACCACCTACTACTACTACTGCTACTACTACTACTACTATCAATATCCATCATCATCATCATCATCATCATCATCATCATCATCCTCTACCTGTTCCAGATTTCGCGACGGACTACGGCCTTCAGAATGACCCCCAGTCAGGCAGCCAGGTCAAGCTGGTGTCGGCGCACGTGCAGCACGTGTGTGACCTTGACTTTAACGCGGTCACCAGCACAGCGCTGACCTGTGACACCAGGTCAGACAGGCCACCAACACTGTAGATATATTATACACTTTTCACCAACAGTTAAGAACCACTTAAGAACTTGCTCAGTTATGTACATGGTTCACCAACAATTAAGGGGTGCGGGTCACTACCGCGAGCGTCACTACCGCGTGTAACACTGCCGCGTGTAACAATAACGCGAGTGTAACCCTACCGCGAGTAACTCTTCCGCGAGTAACACTTCCGCGCGTGCAGCATTATCGCACGTTTTGTCTCCCTCTCTTTCGAGTACAGCCGGGTGTCTTCGTCGTCGGTATAGGTGAGTCGTAACCCAAGATCCTGTATCTTTCTCCAGATTGACTGGCATAAGTGGAAGAAGCATCCTCTCACCTCGATGTCTGGAAACGCCGCGATGATTGCGGCTTTGGCTGTCAGTTCAAAATCAAGGATGCAAAACCGTGGGTTCAGATTTGGTGCGTACATTTTGATAAGGCGCCACATTTCATCATATGTCCGTCTGTTCTTTCCTGCCAGAAGAGCATACAAGCATGGGAAGACATGGTTGCCTTTAATGACATGAATGGTGTACAGCTGAAAGAACAGTTGTGGTGCTACTTTGAACGTGCCGTCGGCCATCCAGTTAGAGTTTGCAGTCATAAACCGCAACATTTCGTCGGTTCCGAAGAGGATAATGCGTTTCAACCGGTTTTCTTCTTCTTCAACATCATTATCAGCGTCACCTGTATCATGCAATAGAAACCTAACTTGAGTGCCTCCAACTAGAACGTCTCTGAATTGTTCCGGAATTTCGAAGTCTTCCAAATTTCGTGGCAGAGGGGGAAAGGCATCATCTCTTTTCCGTTTTCTCTGAATTGTTCGCCTGAGTGATGATCTCTGTGGCAAATTGGTCAGCGTCTCATCAGTCAAATTTGCCATCATTTCACCAATTAACCTTCGAGGTGGTGCATCGGTAGCAGCGGCTCTTTCTTTCAT
>NC_134909.1:23762504-23770004 GCF_041734735.1 Babylonia areolata | reverse complement strand
TAGTAGTAATAGTAGTAGTAGTAGCAGTAGTAATACAACTCAGCACAGCACCCCCGACCCCACCCCCCCAACTGATGCTGCACGGATTCAGGGTCCATGCTGGAGATGGAGGCTGTGATGTTCACCTCACAGTATGGCAGTGACCTGCTGAGTCACAACGGGAACCAACACCAACTGTTAAGGTCAGTGCTTCGTCTGTGTGTGTGTGTGTGTGTGTGTGTGTGTGTGTGTGTCCGTGGTGTGTGTGTGTGTGTGTTGTGGTGTGTGTGTGTTGTGGTGTGTGTGTGTTGTGGTGTGTGTGTGTGTGTGTGTGTTGTGGTGTGTGTGTGTGTGTGTTGTGGTGTGTGTGTGTTGTGGTGTGTGTGTGTTGTGGTGTGTGTGTGTGTTGTGGTGTGTTGTGGTGTGTGTGTGTGTTGTGGTGTGTGTGTGTGTTGTGGTGTGTGTGTGTGTGTGTGCTCGCTTGGCGTGTGTTGCTTTGATTTGGTTGATAAGTTTTAAGTGTCTTTGTTGTTGTTGCTATGTTCTGTTGTTATTGTTGTTGTTGTAATGATAAGTTACCTTTATATTACGTGCATTCGTAATGTCACCAGCTTAAACTACATGACAAATGATTGAATTGAATGTAATCAACTGACGGGAGAGACATTTCAGTAACCAAGGCAAAACATTCTACCATTATCCATACGCATATTTTCTATGAAAATGGTTTTAAAACCATTTCTTAAAACAACAACAACAACAATAACAAAATAATAATAATAATAATAATAATAATAATAATAATAATAATGAAATAAATAATAGAAAATGATGATTTTTTTAAAGAAAGGGAAGTTGAGATTACAGTCAACTGACAGAAGGGGGATAACTACTCATTGACTAAAAATTCAGCACCCTTGTTCTCTCCCCTCCCTCACCTTTTCCGCCCCGAGTCCACAATCCAACGATCACCAGACGAACGACCGGACAGACGTACAAAAAATAATAATAAATAATAATAATAAAATGAAAATAAATAAATATATAAATACATAAATAAATAAACCAGCGAGTAAGTAAGCCAGCAACTAATGAATAAAAAGCCGAATGCTTTCACAACTTCTTCTGTGTAGCCCCCACACCCACACCCCCCTGCCACCACGTCCACCCACCTTTTTCTCTCCCCCCCCCCCCTCCTCCACCCCCCTCCCCGCCACACCCCCACCCACCCTCCCACTGGTAAGTAGTGTCGTAGAAGGCTAGGGCTGTGCCGGTCGGGTGTATTCCCGGGGACCGCTACGGTAGCCGGACTGGCCCAGCTGGAGATGCGAACACACCAGTGGACTGCGCCCCATCTCCCCTATCAGTTAACAGAACATCCCTCGGTAACCCAGCTGAATGGCACCCAGCAGCAACCTCCCACGACAAGACAGTTTCATCAACATACTGATGTTGGTCGTCAAGTGGAAGAAGAAGAAGTTACTCAGTGTTGTGTTGTGTACGCGTGTATGTCTGTGCATGTTGAGTGCGTGCGTGCGTGCGGACGTGAACGATTGTGTGTTTGTGTTTATAACAACAACAACAACAACAACAACAATAAGAAGAAGAAGAAGAAGAATTGTATAAATGTATAGCGCTGAATCTTGTGCAGAGACAAATCAAAGCGTGTTA
The DNA here is from genome assembly GCF_041734735.1 of Babylonia areolata. Lineage (NCBI taxonomy): Eukaryota > Metazoa > Mollusca > Gastropoda > Neogastropoda > Buccinidae > Babylonia > Babylonia areolata. The sequence goes on along the minus strand of NC_134909.1, from coordinate 23,768,354 downwards.
ATGAAGAGACGAGCAGACAGACAGACTGGCAAACGGCCAGATCGACAGACAGACAGACAGACAGACAGACAGACGGACAGACAGACGGACAGACGGACACAGCAGTACGACACTGTGATGAGATGTCCTCAGAACGTGATGTCATCGCGGTGTGTGTACAGAGTGTCCCTCGGGGAAGGAACCTGTGAAGTCAGGGACCTGGACACTGACCAGCTGTAAGTATGCATGGTGGATGACAACAAGGACAACGACGACGACAACGACGACGACGATGGTGATGATGAGCACTATGATGATGACGTTGAAGGTGGTAATGGTGATGATGATGAAGCAATATATCCACAATTCTTCCCCTCGAGACAGACTTGAGCAGTGGTCACAACAAGACGTGGACGTTCACTCTGTCAGTCACACAGAGACTGGAGGGGAAGAAACGAGTATGTTGCCGATGATGGGGATGTGGACCTGGGGGAACATTGACCGACCTGGGGGAACATTGCCCGAGCTGGGGGAACATTGACCGACCTGGGAGAACATTGACCGACCTGGGGGAACATTGACCGACCTGGGGGAACATTGACCGACCTGGGGGAACATAGGCCTAGGGGAATACAGACCCGGGGGAACACTGACCAAGGGGAATACAGACCTGGGGGAATATAGACTTGGGGAAACACACCTGGTGGAACATAGACCTTGAGGAATACAGACCTGGGGGAACATAGACCTTGAGGAATACAGACCTGGGGGAACATAGACCTTGAGGAATACAGACCTGGGGGAACATAGACCTTGAGGAAGACAGACCTGGGGGAACATAGACCTTGAGGAAGACAGACCCGGGGGAACGCAGACCTGGGGTATTGCAGACCTGGGGTATTACAGACCTGGGGTATTACAGACCTGGGGTATTGCAGACCTGGGGTATTACAGACCTGGGGTATTGCAGACCTGGGGTATTGCAGACCTGGGGTATTGCAGACCTGGGGTATTGCAGACCTGGGGGAATATAGACCTTGGGGAACATAAACCTTGGGGAACATAGACTTTGGGCATTACAGACCTGGGGGAATATAGACCTTGGGGAACATAGACCTGGGATATCACAGACCTGGGGGAATATAGACCTTGGGGAACATAGACCTGGGATATCACAGACCTGGGGAAATATAGACCTTGGAGAACATAGAACTGACACCGCCCCTGCCACTCCCCCCCACCCCCCACCACCCACCACCCACCCCACCCCCTCTGCACCAGCGCACTGCGGTTAAAAAAAAACAAAAAAACAAATATATATATATATATATATATATATGATCCGTTAACCGTTGAGCACGAAAGTTCATGATCTCACGCAAAACAAAACAAAACAAAACAAAAAATGCAGATTTTCCCTGACAACCCACGACAGCAGACAGACATGCTGAGGACTTTTTTCTTCTCTCTCTCTCTCTCTCTCTCTCTCTCTCTCTCTCTCTGCGCGCGCGCGCGCGTGCGCGTGTGTGTGTGTGTGCTTCACGTGCAAGACTGAACACTCCTGACAGCAGTTCACTTGAGCAATACACACACTGCATAATGATCATTGACGGTCCAACTTCAGGGGCAGTGGTGTGCCCTCGTGAAAAGACACTACACTTGGTTTCTTCCTCTCCATCCAGGTGTGATTGCAGGTGTATACCTACCTACCTACCTTTGGCTGAGAAAGGTCAAAACGGCGGAAGGAGAGGCCTGGACCCGCCTTCCTATCAATGCCGAGCCCTAGACACACAGAATGATATTATTTCACTGGCGTGGTGAGCCTCAAAGTTTATGGAGACATTTATCCTTTCTGATCTAACCTGTGTGATTTGTCAACAGCTACGGCCTGAGTTTGAACCAAGATTCCCAGGGGAACTTCCGGGATGATGGGCACATCCGGTGCAAGTCCAACAACACGTACATCGGCAACATGAACGTCACTTTCCTTGTGGATGGGCCGTATGGCAGGTGCGTGCTTGACGTACATTGGAAGTGGGGGCTTTAGACGTTTCGCTGTTAAATGCTGTTTGTTTGGTTTTGTTTGTTTTGTTACTTTTTTTTTTTTATCACATAATGTTTGTTTTGTGCTTCTACAATGATACAGCACAATACACATTCAAGCTGAATTATGTACACGCATACACAAGTACGTGTGCATGCGCGCGCCCACACATACACACACACACACACACACACACACGCACACGCACACGCACACACACACACACACACACACACACACAGATGCTTTCATAGAGAATGTTGATGATGACAACACGCCCAGTGGTCAACGTCCCGTTTCCTTCCACCAGATCCATGCCGGACGACACACTGCTGACTGTGGGCTACGACCTGTCCACCCTTGCCATGTACCAACAGTTCACAGGTGACTGCATGCACGTGCTGCACACACACTCCAAAGCACACAGCACTCGTGCGCGCACGCACCCACCCACCAATTCCCCCCCGCCCCTCACACACACACACACACACACACACACACACACACACACACACACACACACACACACACACACACACACACTCCAAAGCACACAGCACTCGTGCGCGCACGCACCCACCCACCAATTCCCCCCTGCCCCTCTCTCTCACACACACACACACACACACACACACACACACACACACACACACACACACACACACACATGATTATCATAAAATTAATTATCACAGTTCTTATCACCACATCACAATACTGAACTACAATATCACAGTACTTAACACCATATCATAGATTTTAACACCAATATCACAGTTCTTCGCACCAATATCACAGTACTTAACACCAATATCACAGTACTTATATCACAGTACTTAACACCATATCACAGTACTTAACACCAATATCACAGTACTTAACACCATTATCACAGTACTGAACACCAATATCACAGTACTTAACACCAATATCACAGTACTGAACACCAATATCACAGTACTTAATACCATATCACAGTACTTAACACCAATATCGCAGTACATAACACCATATCACAGTACTTAACACCATATCACAGTACTGAACACCATATCACAGTACTTAACACCATATCACAGTACTGAACACCACATCACAATACTGAACTCCAACATCACAGTACATAACACCATATCACAGTACTTAACACCAATATCACAGTACTTAATACCATATCACAGTACTTAACACCAATATCACAGTACTGAACACCAATATCACAGTACTTAACACCATATCACAGATTTTAACACCAATATCACAGTTCTTCACACCATTATCAGAGTACCTAACACCAATAACACAGTACTTAACACCAATATCACAGTACTTAACACAATATCACAGTACTTAATACCACACCACAGTACTTAACACCATATCACAGTACTTAACACCATATCACAGTACTGAACACCAATATCACAGTACTTAACACCATATCACAGTACTGAACACCAACATCACAGTACTTAACACCAATATCACAGTACTTAACACCATATCACAGTACTTAACACCAATATCACAGTACTTAACACCAATATCACAGTACTTAACACCCATATCACAGTACTGAACACTAATATCACAGTACTTAACACCATTATCACAGTACCTAACACCAATATCACAGTACTTAACACCATTATCACAGTACTTAACACCATTATCACAGTACTTAACACCATTATCACAGTACCTAACACCAATATCACAGTACCTAACACCAATATCACAGTACTTAACACCAATATCACAGTACTGAACACCATATCACAGTACCTAACACCAATATCACAGTACTTAACACCATTATCACAGTACCTAACACCAATATCACAGTACTTAACACCACTATCACAGTACTGAACACCATATCACAGTACTTAACACCAATATCACAGTACTGAACACCATATCACAGTACTTAACACCAATATCACAGTACTGAACACCATATCACAGTACTGAACACCATATCACAGTACTTAACACCATATCACAGTACTTAACACCAATATCACAGTACTGAACACCATATCACAGTACTGAACACCATACTGAACACCATATCACAGTACTTAACACCAATATCACAGTACTGAACACCAATATCACAGTACTTAACACCAATATCACAGTACTGAACACCATATCACAGTACTGAACACCATATCACAGTACTTAACACCAATATCACAGTACTGAACACCATATCACAGTACTGAACACCATATCACAGTACTGAACACCAATATCACAGTACTGAACACCATATCACAGTACTGAACACCATATCACAGTACTTAACACCATATCACAGTACTTAACACCAATATCACAGTACTGAACACCATATCACAGTACTGAACACCATACTGAACACCATATCACAGTACTTAACACCAATATCACAGTACTGAACACCAATATCACAGTACTTAACACCATTATCACAGTACCTAACACCAATATCACAGTACTTAACACCAATATCACAGTACTGAACACTAATATCACAGCACCTAACACAAATCTAACAATGCTCAGAACCATGTCCAAATACACATATCACAGTGAGGTTCACGGAGAAAAACAAAAGAAAACCAAAAAAACAAAAACAATGATAAATTGTAAAGAAACATTTGCAGAGCAAGGCCAAAATACAATATCAATTTCTGATCAAGCTTCAACAAAACTGAAAAAAAGAAGCAGAAGAAAATGAAGATAATGAAGAAGGAGGAGGAGAAGTTGATGATTATGATGATGACGACGATAACGACGACGATGATGATGATGACGATGATGATGATGATGACGATGATGATGGTGACGACGATGACGATGACGACGACGACGATGGTGATGATGACAATGATGATGGTGACGACGATGATGATGATGATGGTGATGATGACGATGACGATGATGATGACGATGATGATGATGAAAAGAAGAATGATATGGAGAAGAAGATGAAGATAAAGAAGAAAAAAAAGAAGATGATGAAGAAAAAGAAGCGCTACATTCAGCAAAAAAATATCAAAGAAGGAAGAGGAGCGAGAGCATTGATGATAACTTCATGGTGTTGGGTTTTTTTCTTCCGTACTTTTTTTTCTCTGAAAAGTAATTGACATGTTGAACTGTTTTGTTAAGGTTTTGTTTTTGTTTTTTCCCCCTAAGTTTTGTTGTTAACATGAACATTTTGTTGAATTATCTTTGTGTTTCATGGTGCCTTCCCTTGAAGCTAACCTAACTTGTGTATTTGATTATAACATGAACTGTGTATTTCGAATTGTGTTTAAGATATGTCTTTAGATAGTACCTGTGCTTTTCATTATGTTGATTTTTGTGATTTTCTTCACGTAAATATTGTTTAGCTTTGTTTGAATCATGTGTTTCATTGTGCTTGAATTGTGTATTCAGTTGTATTAATCACTGTACGTGTTCATTTGTTAATGTGTTTAAATGTGCTGTTATACTGTGTAGTTAGTTGTGTTAAAAACTGTTTTCTCAGTTATGTTTAATCAGTGTTTTGTTACGTTAAAGCTGCGCATTTGTTAGAAATGTGCGGTTTTGATTGTTTACAGTGCGGTTGATTTATTCTTAACTAAATACCTGTGTATGGTAGAATTTGATTTGTGCTTTAGGGGTGCACGCAACACTTCAAGTATCAAACTGCATGTATACTGGTGAAGTTTTACGACCTAGTGGCTTTCACCTTTAGGGTCAGTTTGTTCTGGGCTCAGGTACACAAATACACATCAGCACGCACTCAAGGCCTGACAAAGCACGTGGGTCACGCTGCTGGTTAGGCACCAAGA
>NC_134909.1:23737504-23757504 GCF_041734735.1 Babylonia areolata | reverse complement strand
AGCAGTGAGAACACAGAGATGCAGGTGACGGCACGACTCTACAACACTTCACTGCCGCCCTCACACACACCACCTGTCACCCCGGAGGTACAGAGACTGCACGCCACCTCCACTGTCGTCAAGGAAACACAGGTATGTGTGGGGTGGGAGGGTGTGTGTAGGGGAGTGGGGTGGGGGGACACGGAGATGCAGGTTACGGCACGACTCTACAACACTTCACTGCCGCCCTCACACACACCACCTGTCACCCCGGAGGTACAGAGACTGCACGCCACCTCCACTGTCGTCAAGGAAACACAGGTATGTGTGGGGTGGGAGGGTGTGTGTAGGGGAGGGGGGTGGGGGGACACGGAGATGCAGGTGACGGCACGACTCTACAACACTTCACTGCCGCCCTCACACACACCACCTGTCACCCCGGAGGTACAGAGACTGCACGCCACCTCCACTGTCGTCAAGGAAACACAGGTATGTGTGGGGTGGGAGGGTGTGTGTAGGGGAGGGGGGTGGGGGGACACGGAGATGCAGGTTACGGCACGACTCTACAACACTTCACTGCCGCCCGCACACACACCACCTGTCACCCCGGAGGTACAGAGACTGCACGCCACCTCCACTGTCGTCAAGGAAACACAGGTATGTGTGGGGTGGGAGGGTGTGTGTAGGGGAGGGGGGTGGGGGGACACGGAGATGCAGGTGACGGTACGACTCTACAACACTTCACTGCCGCCCTCACACACACCACCTGTCACCCCGGAGGTACAGAGACTGCACGCCACCTCCACTGTCGTCAAGGAAACACAGGTATGTGTGGGGTGGGAGGGTGTGTGTAGGGGAGGGGGGTGGGGAACACGCAGATGCAGGTTACGGCACGACTCTACAACACTTCACTGCTGCCCTCACACACACCACCTGTCACCCCGGAGGTACAGAGACTGCACGCCACCTCCACTGTCGTCAAGGAAACACAGGTATGTGTGGGGTGGGGTGGGAGGGTGTGTGTAGGGGAGGGGGGTGGGGGAACACAGAGTTGCAGGTGACGACACGACTCTAAAACACCTCACACACACCTTGTGTTGTCACTCCTGGAGGTACAGAGACTGCACGCTACCTCGACTGTCGTCAGGGAAACGCAAGTGTGTGTGTGTGTGTGTGTGTGTGTGTTTTGAGTGTTACCTTATTTTACCTTACCTGACGTTACCTGAGATTACCCAACATTATCTTACCCTACCATAACTTACCTTACTCTTCCTTACCTTACCTTGTTTTACCTCACCTTACCTCAACCCTACCTTACCCTACATTATCTTACCTGTACTTTAATTACTTCGCCATTCCTTGCCTTGCCTTACCTTACCTTACCTTACCTTACCTTACCTCACTTCATCTTGCCTTACCTCATCTTACCTTACCCTACCTCACTTTACCTGAACTTGCCATACCTTACCTTACCTTACCTTACCTTATCTTGCCATACCTTACCTTACCTTACCTCACCTTACATTACCTTACCTTGCATCACCTTACCTTACCTCACCTTACCTTACCTCACCTTGCCTCACCTTACCTTACTTTACCTGACCTGACCTGACCTGACCTGACCTTACCTTACCTTAACTTACCTGACCTCACCTCACCTCAACTTACCTTACCTCGCCTTACCTTACCTTGCTATGTTTTACCTTACCTTGCCATACCTTACCTTACTTTACCTCACCTTGCCATACCTCACCTTACCTTACCTTACCTCACCTTACCTTACTTTACCTTACCTCGCCTTACCTTACCTTACCTTGCCACACCTTACCTTACCTTACCTCACCTTAACTTACCTCGCCTTATCTTACCTTACCTTACCTCACCTTAACTTGCCATACCTTACCTTACCTTACCTTACCTCACCTTACATTACCTTACCTTACCTCACGTTACCTTACCTTACGTTACCTTACCTCGCCTTGCCATACCTTACCTCACCTCACCTCACCTTACCTCACCTCACCTCACCTCACCTTGTTGTTGTCATTGCTGTTGTTTTTCGTTGTTGCTATTGTTGTTGCTGCTGATGGTGCTGTTATTGCTGTTGTTGTTTTATTGTTGTTGTTGCTCCTGCTGTTGTTGTTGGAGATGTTATCGTCGTTGTTGTTGTCCATGATGTTGTTGTTGCTGCTGCTGCTGTCATCGTCGTCATTGTTTTTTGTCGTTGTTTTTGTTGTTGTCATGGTTGCTGTTATTGTTTTTGTTGTCGTTTTTGTTATTGTTGTGATTGTTTGGTATCGTCGTTGCTGATGATGATGATGTTGTAGCTGTTGTTGTAGCTGTTGTTGTTGTTGTTGTTGCAGGTGGTGGAGGTGGTGAGCAGTGGGTGGGTGGAGGGGAGCGGGGAGGTGCAGCAGGTGGTGCTGTTCGGGGACCTGTCTGCCTGCTTCAGGGTGGGTCTGTACGGGGTCTTCACTGGTGAGTGACCCTCTGGGGGTTGTGCTGTTTGTGTTGTGTTGTGTTGGTTTTGTGTTGTATTGTGTTGTGCTTTGTTGGTATTTTGTTGTATTGTGTTGTGTTGTGTTTTGTTGGTATTGTGTTGTGTTGTGTTTTGTTGGTATTGTGTTGTATTGTGTTGTGTTTTGTTGGTATTATGTTGTATTGTGTTGTGTTGTGTTGTGGTCTGTGCGGGGTCTTCGCTGGTGAGTGGCCCTCTGGGGGTTGTGTTGTTTGTGTTGTGTTGTGTTGGTATTGTGTTGTATTGTGTTGTGTTGTGGTCTGTGCGGGGTCTTCACTGGTGAGTGGCCCTCTAGGGGTTGTGTTGTTTGTGTTGTGTTGTGTTGTGTTGTGTTGTGTTGTGGTCTGTGCGGGGTCTTCACTGGTGAGTGGCCCTCTCTGGGTTGTTTTGTTTGTGTTGTGTTGTGTTGTTGTCTGTACCGGGTCTTCACCGGTGAGTGCTCTTCTGGGGGTTGTGTTGTGTTGTGTTGTGTTGTGTTGTGTTGTGTTGTGGTCTGTACGGGGTCTTCACCGGTGAGTGGCCCTCTAGGGTTGTTTCTTTTGTGTTGTGTTGTGTTGTGTTGTGGTCTGTGCGGGATCTTCACTGGTGAGTGGCCCTCTGGAGGTTGTGTTGTTTGTGTTGTGTTGGTATTGTATTGTGTTGTGTTGTGTTGTGTTGTGTTATAATGCATTGTGTTGTGTTGTATTGTGTTATAATGCATTGTTTTATGTTGTGTTGCGTTATAATGCATTGTATTGTGTTATAATGCATTGTGTTGTGTTATAATGCATTTATTGTGTTGTGTTGTGTTATAATGCATTGTGTTGTGTTGTATTGTGTTACAATTCATTGTATTATGTTGTGTTATAATGCATTGTGTTGTGTTATAATGCATTGTGTTGTGTTGTGTTGTGTTATAATGCATTTATTGTGTTGTGTTGTGTTATAATGCGTTGTGTTGTGTTGTGTTGTGTTGTGTTGTGTTGTGTTGTGGTCTATACGGGGTCTTCACGGGCGAGTGGCCCTCTGGGGTTGTATTGCATTGTACGGTATTGTTTGGTATTGTATGGTATTTGTATGCTGGCACGTGGTGAACCGATATCTGTGTCAAACGTGTGTGGACTTTTATTGTTTGTAAGATTACCATCCCATGATGATGGTTACGATGGTAACGACAACCATGATAACGATGACAACGACAACGACTATGATGATGATATTGATGACGACGGTGATGACGATGATGATGATGATGATGACGACGACGAGGAGGAGGATAACAACGACAATGATGATGATGATGACACGGACGATAACTACGACAATTAGATGATGATGACGACAAAAGCGGCGGCGGCGACGAAGATGGTGATGATAATGAAGATGACGATGATGATGATAATGATGATGGTGATGATGACGATAATGATGATGGTGATGATGACGACGACAACGACGACGATGATGATGATAATGATGATGGTGATGACGATGTGATGATGATACGACGACGGTTGTGCAGAGCCGCTGACGGTGGCGGCCACTGACGGGGCGGTGTTGGGTGAGGCAGTGAGCAGACTGCCCAGCGTGTGTGGTCAGCTGGTGACAGCCACCCACCTGGATGGTCAGAGTGGCTTCTCTGCGTCCCGTGTCTACACCTTGACCTTCCCACCTTCCCTGGGTCAGTCATGTGTACATATACCTGGGCTGGGGAGGGGGGGGGGGGGCGTCTGGAGTGTGGGGGTGATGGTTGATATTGATATGTATTATTCACAGAGACACTCTCACTCCACACCTTACCTTGTGGGGGGTGATGGTTGATATTGATATGTATTATTCACAGAGACACTCTCACTCTTCACCTTGTGGGGGTGATGGTTGATATTGATATGTATTATTCACAGAGACACTCTCACTCCACACCTTACCTTGTGGGGGTGATGGTTGATATTGATATGTATTATTCACAGAGACACTCTCACTGCCCACCTTACCTTGTGGGGGTGATGGTTGATATTGATATGTATTATTCACAGAGACACTCTCACTGCCCACCTTACCTTGTGGGGGTGATGGTTGATATTGATATGTATTATTCACAGAGACACTCTCCTCACCTTACTGTGTGGGGGTTGATGGTTGATATTGATATGTATTATTCACAGAGACACTCTCACTGCACACCTTACCTTGTGGGGGTGATGGTTGATATTGATATGTATTATTCACAGAGACACTCTCACTCTTCACCTTACCTTGTGGGGGTGATGGTTGATATTGATATGTATTATTCACAGAGACACTCTCACTGCCCACCTTACCTTGTGAGTGGTGATGGTTGATGTTGATATGTATTATTCACAGAGACACTCTCACTGCCCACCTTACCTTGTGAGGGGTGATGGTTGATGTTGATATGTATTATTCACAGAGACACTCTCACTGCCCACCTTACCTTGTGAGGGGTGATGGTTGATGTTGATATGTATTATTCACAGAGACACTCTCCTCACCTTACCTTGTGGGGGGTGATGGTTGATATTGATATGTATTATTCACAGAGACACTCTCACTTCCCACTTTACCTTGTCGGGGTGATGGTTGATATTGATATGTATTATTCACAGAGACACTCTCACTTCCCACTTTACCTTGTGGGGGTGATGGTTGATATTGATATGTATTATTCACAGAGACACTCTCACTTCCCACTTTACCTTGTGGGGGTGATGGTTGATATTGATATGTATTATTCACAGAGACACTCTCACTTCACACCTTACTGTGTGGGGGTGATGGTTGATATTGATATGTATTATTCACAGAGACACTCTCACTGCACACCTTACCTTGTGGGGGTGATGGTTGATATTGATATGTATTATTCACAGAGACACTCTCACTGCCCACCTTACCTTGTGGGGGTGATGGTTGATATTGATATGTATTATTCACAGAGACACTCTCACTGCCCACCTTACCTTGTGGGGGTGATGGTTGATATTGATATGTATTATTCACAGAGACACTCTCACTCCACACCTTACCTTGTGGGGGTGATGGTTGATATTGATATGTATTATTCACAGAGACACTCTCACTGCCCACCTTACCTTGTGGGGATGATGGTTGAAATTGATATGTATTATTCACAGAGACACTCTGACTGCCCACCTTACCTTGTGGGGGTGATGGTTGATATTGATATGTATTATTCACAGAGACACTCTCACTGCCCACCTTACCTTGTGGGGGTGATGGTTGATATTGATATGTACTATTCACAGAGACACTCTGACTGCCCACCTTACCTTGTGGGGGTGATGGTTGATATTGATATGTATTATTCACAGAGACACTCTCACTGCCCACCTTACCTTGTGGGGGTGATGGTTGATATTGATATGTATTATTCACAGAGACACTCTCACTCTTCACCTTGTGGGGGGTGATGGTTGATATTGATATGTATTATTCACAGAGACACTCTCACTGCACACCTTACCTTGTCGGGGTGATGGTTGATATTGATATGTATTATTCACAGAGACACTCTCACTGCCCACCTTACCTTGTCGGGGTGATGGTTGATATTGATATGTATTATTCACAGAGACACTCTCACTCCACACCTTACCTTGTGGGGGGTGATGGTTGATATTGATATGTATTATTCACAGAGACACTCTCACTGCACACCTTACTGTGTGGGGGGTGATGGTTGATATTGATATGTATTATTCACAGAGACACTCTCACTGCCCACCTTACCTTGTGGGGGGTGATGGTTGATATTGATATGTATTATTCACAGAGACACTCTCACTCCACACCTTACTGTGTGGGGGGTGATGGTTGATATTGATATGTATTATTCACAGAGACACTCTCACTGCCCACCTTACCTTGTGGGGGTGATGGTTGATATTGATATGTATTATTCACAGAGACACTCTCACTCCCCACCTTACCTTGTGGGGGGTGATGGTTGATATTGATATGTATTATTCACAGAGACACTCTCACTGCACACCTTACCTTGTGGGGGTGATGGTTGAAATTGATATGTATTATTCACAGAGACACTCTGACTGCCCACCTTACCTTGTGGGGGTGATGGTTGATATTGATATGTATTATTCACAGAGACACTCTCACTCCACACCTTACCTTGTGGGGGGTGATGGTTGATATTGATATGTATTATTCATAGAGACACTCTCACTGCCCACCTTACCTTGTGGGGGTGATGGTTGATATTGATATGTATTATTCACAGAGACACTCTGTCTTCCCACCTTACCTTGTGTGGGAGATGGACGGATGAAGGGATGGGTGAAAGAAAGAATTAATAACTGACTGACCGACTGACCTAATGAATGAACGAACGAACGAACAAAACAAATAATGGAACCAAAGAATGAACCAACAGGGAACGTGGCGGAGGTGGAGGTGCTGGTGGAGGAGGGGGTGTGGCTGGGTCACGTGGTCATCACCAGCCTCCAGGGTCAGCCCACACAGGACAACTTCCGCCTGGTCTTCGGTGACGCCATCACCACCCTCATCCCTGTGGGCGCCTCGCCCGAAGAGGTCAGTTCATGCTGGTTGTGCTGGTGCTGTTTACGTTGGTTTTGTTGATGTTGTTGCTGTTGCTGTTGTCGTTGCTGTTGCTGTTGCTGTTGCTTCCGCCTGGTCTTTGGGAATTCCATCCCCCCCCCCCCCCAACCCCCACCCCCACCCTCCAGACCCCTCCTCATCCCTGTGGACGCCTCGCCTGAACAGGTGAGTTGATGTTTTTGGTGGTGGTGGTGGTGGTGGTGGTGGTGTTGGTGTTGGTGTTGTTGTTGTTGGTGGTGGTGGTGGTGGTGGTGGTGGTGGTGGTGTTGGTGGTGTTGTTGGTGGTGGTGGTGGTGGCGGTGGTGGTGGTGGTGGCGGTGTTGGTGGTGGTGGTGTTGTTGTTGGTGGTGATGGTGTTGTTGTTGTTGGTGGTGGTGGTGGTGTTGGTTTTGGTGTTGGTGTTGTTGGTGGTGGTGGTGGTGTTGGTGGTGGTGGTGGTGGTGGTGGTAGTTATACTGTTGATGTTGTTGTTTTTCGCCTGGCCTTTAGAAATCACACCACTTCTCTGTCGCCACCTCTCCTGAACATGTGGGTTAATACTGTTTTGTTGTTGCTGTTGCTGTTGTTGTTGTTGTTGTAGTTGCTGTTGCGGCCTGTGAACGACTCGCCTAACACGTGGGTTACGTTGATTGTGTTGTTGTTGGCGGTGGTGGTGGCGGTGTTGGTAGGGTCGTTGTTGTTGTTGTTGTTGCTTTCGCCTGGTCTTCGGTGACGCCGTCACCTCCCTCATCCCTGTTGACACCTCACCGGCACACGTGGGTTTACGTCTGTTGTTGTTCTTGTTGTTGTGGTTGATGCTGCTGCTGATGATCCTGATGCTGGTGTTGCTCTTGGTGTTGTCGTTGCTGCTGTTGTCCTTCTTCTTCCTTACATACCTATCTTCCACCCCACCACACACACGCACATACTTGTACACACGTGAACACGTACACACACACACACACACACACACACACACACACACACACACTATATATATATATATATATATATATATGTATGTATGTATGTATGTATACATATATACACCCCCCCCACACACACCCCGCCCCGATTTCCCCCGCCGCCCCCCCCCCCACACACACACACACACACCCACCCACACACACTCACCCCCTCCCCCGATTCTCCCCCACACACACACACACCCCAACACACACACCCCAACCGCCACACAAACACCTCTCTCTCTCTCTCTCTCTCTCTCTCTCTCTCTCTCTCTCTCTCTCTCTCTCTACACACACACACACACACACACACACACACACACAAACACTGTTCTATTTCATCCCACAACAACAGGTGCGGCACGCCTTGAAGGAAAGTGCTGGAGTCCGTTGCCATGACTACCTGACCAAAGGGCTGACGTTGATGGACTGTGAGGGGGGGACTGGCGGCAGCTGTGGCGGGGTGGGGGTGGGGGTGGGTGACAGTGAACCCTTGTGCGGTCACAGGTCAGCCCGCAACCCCTCCACGCTTTTCTGGCACCACGGAGCTATTGCGGACGCCTACGAAATGAGTGCGTCCAACAGTACGGTAGGTAATTGAGATGAGGATGGCTTGCTTTTTTTTTTTTTTTTTTTAGCGGGCCGGGAGGGGGGTGGTAGGGATTGAGGGGTCAGGTCTGTTGTTTGTTTGTTTTTTAGGGGGGTGGGGGGTTGCTGTTTTTTGTTTGTTTTTGATTTGGGTTTGTTTTGTTGTTGTTGTTTTTGTGGGGGATTTTTGTGTTCTTGTTGTTTTTTGCCACGTTCTGGAATTTTTAACCTTTGTAAATTTACGACGAGGCGCGTATTCTAATGATGATGATTATACTTCACGTTTTTTGTTTATGTGGTTTTTGTTGTTGTTGTTGTTGTTGTTGTTGTGTGTGGGTGTGTGTGTGTGTGTGTGTGTGTGTGTGTGTGTGTGTGTGTGTGTGTGTGTGTGTGTCCATGATAACCGTCAACATTGCCATTTTGTCTGGAAATACTTCGTCTGCCTGAACCAAATTTGGCGATCCCCTCAAAAAAAAAAAAAAAAAAAAAAGAGGAAAAATAAGAATAGATAAATAAATAAACAAATGCATAAATAGACAAAATATTTGCTCTAATAATAAAGTTGACCCTTCCAAAAGAAAAAGGAAAAACAAAAGACAATGACTGAATCAATAAATAAATAAATGAAATCATTATAATAATAGCAAAATTGACCCTTCCAAAATAAAGAGGAAGCGTTCAAATACACGAATGAATGAATAGATAAATAAACAGATAAATAAATAGATGAATGAATAAGTTCGCTGTGTGCGGTCCAGCTGTGCCTTGGCCACAAGGGTCCCGTGACGTCACTGTGGGTCCGCTATGCTTACGTCACCATGGGAGACGAACAGGTGTCGTCCTATCTCACGTTTCCGCTGGAGGTCCCTCCACAAGACTTGGAACAGTCAGTTTCCTCTGTCTTTGTCTGTCTCTGTCTGCCTGTCTCTGTCCCTCTTTCTCTGTCTGTCTCCCTGTCTGTCTCTCTGTCTGACTCTGTCTGTATCTGTCTGTCTCTCTGTCTGTGTCTGTCTGTGTCTGTCTGTCTGTCTGTCTGTTTGTGTCTGCCTGTCTCTGTCTCTCTTTCTCTGTCTCCCTGTCTGTGTCTCTGTCTGACTCTTTCTGTCTGTATCTGTCTGTCTCTCTGTCTGTGTCTGTATGCCTGTGTATATCTGTCTCTCTCTCTGTCTGTGTCTGTCTGTATGCCTGTGTGTGTGTGTGTGTGTGTGTGTGTGTGTGTGTGTCTGTCTGTCTCTGTCTCTGTCTGTCTCTGTCTGTCTCTGTCTCTGTCTGTCTGTCTGTCTGTCTGTCTCTCTCTGTCTCTTTCTGTATCTCTCTGTCTCTCTCTCTCTCTGTGCATACTGCTGGTTGTATATCTCTGCCGATTTCTCCGTAATAAGAACACCTTTCTGAAATAAAAAAAAAAAAAAAGAAAATCGCTGGGCAATCTATCTACTTCTATTTTCACAGGCGCACACATAACACACAAGCGTGCGCACACACGAACGCACCCCCCACCCCCCACCCCGCTCCCCATGCCCCTGACCCCATTGTTAAATTGTGTGTGTGTGTGTGTGTGTGTGTGTGTTGTAAATACAGATGGCGGTACACATGTCGTGACGTGTACACTTCAGTCAAAGCCCTGCACTCTAACATGAGGAACTATTACCTGATTGGCGCTGGCGTGTCACGTGACTCTGACGAAGCGTTCTCGGCTGTCGACGTGTTTGTGGACCACGTGGTTTTGCACGAGGGTTTCCAGGACAATGCCGTCATTGAGAGTAAGTAGGTCAGGTGTGTGTGTGTGTGTGTGTGTGTGTGTGTGTGTGTGTGTGTGTGACCGACGTGGGTGTTCTAGTATCAGGATTATTTGATATATGGTTTACTGTATGTTGTGCGAACGACGGACGCAATAGCAGAGTGCTCAAAGCGATGGACTTTCAATCTGAGGGTCCTGGCTTCGAATCTCGGTAACGGCGCCTGGTGGGAAAAGGGTGGAGATTTTTCCAATCTCCCAGGTCAATACATGTGCAGACCTGCTAGTGCTTGAACCCTCTTCGTGTGTATACGCAAGCGGAAGGTCAAATACGCACGTTAAAGATCCTATAATCCATGTGGGTTATGGAAACAAGAAAATACCCAGGATGCACACCCCGGAAAACGGAGTATGGCTAGCCACATGGCGGGATAAAAACGCCCAATCATGCACATACGAGTGAACCACCATCACCACCACCTCCACCACCACCATCACCATCATCAACATCACCACCACCATCACAACCACCACCACCACCACCACCATCATCACCACCATCAACATCACCACCACCATCACCATCACCACCACCACCACCAACACTGCCACCACCACCACCATCACCACCACCACAACCTCCACCACCATCACAACCACCACCACCACCATCACCACCACCACCACCACCACCAACATCACCACCACCTCCACCACCATCACCACCACCACCACCACCACCACCATCACCATCACCACCACCACCACCACCACCACCATCACCACCAACACTGCCACCACCACCACCATCACCATCACCATCACAACCACCATCCCCACCACCATCACAACCACCATCCCCACCACCATGACCACCAACACCACCACCACCATCACCACCACCATCACCACCATCAACATCACCACCACCACCACCATCACCACCACCACCATCACCACCACCATCACCACCACCATCAACATCACCATTCTCAGGCAGCGCTCGTCAGATGCGGATGCCCCAGGCCCGCCCCAACGACGCGTTCCTGGAGGATGTTGATGTGACTGGAGAACCCGGCCTGTACATCATCCAGCTCACTCCCTACCGCTGTGCCCACGGCTTCGGGGTCTTCTCCGTCGAGGGGGCTGAGGTGGGTTGCAGTGAGGGGGTGGGGATGGTTGTCTGTTGCCCCAGTTACTAACCCGTGACAAATAATAATGGTAATGAGAAGAAGAAGAAGAAGAAGAAGAAGAAGAAGAAGGAGGAGAAGGAGGAGGAGGAGGAGGAGAAGGAGAAGGAGGAGAGCAAGATCAACAAAACAACAATCAGAAGAAGAAGAAGGTGAAAAATCAAACTGAGCGTCTAGTCTTTCGGATGAGACAATAAACCGAGGTCCCGTGTGCAGCACGCACTTGGTGCACTGTAAACGAAACCATGGCAACGAGAGTGCTGTCCTCTGGTAACGTTCTGTAGAAGAAGTCCACTCTGATTATGTACACAGAATTATTTCTTTTAAATTCATGCACCCAAGGCCTGACAAAGCGCGTTGGGTTGTGCTGCTGGTCAGGCATCTGCCTAGCAGATGTGGTGGAGCGTATACGGATTTGTCCGAACGCAACAACACCTCTTTGAGAAACCGAAACTGAAACGTGTTGTAATTTATCATGTGTATCATGCTTCACCACACCTAATTTATTTCTTACTCAGATTCTGATTCTCAGGTGACGTTAATGTAATTCTATGTGATCTCTTGAAATATATAAACAAGTGCATGTATCATAATAATTTGTATATGTTTTTAAATCACAAAGTTTGATGCTTAATACATCAATGCTTAATTGTTGATAGACAATGTATCCATGTAGATTGGAATGCAACTATTTGATTGTTTAAACAAATGCATGTCTTTTCTAAACGTATTCTGTATTTGAATCGAGAGCATGAGCAACGCGAACGCATGTGAATTTCTGTTTGGAGATAGTAAAGGGGAGCAGGTCAATGTTGGTTTAAATAATCTTTAATTATTCAACAATACACATGAGGGTTAGGGTTAGGGGAGCAGGTCAATGTTCCCCCAGGTCTGTGTTCCCCCAGGTCTATGTTCCACCAGGTCTATGTTCCCCCAGAAGTGGACTTGACAAATCTGTCTGTCTGACTTTCTATCTCCCTTCTCACAGATCAGCGAAGAGGACGACCTGTCAGCCGACAGCGAGGGCGCCCTGTTGACAGTGAGCGAGGGACTGTGGGTCAACGTGACACGTGTTTCACGTGCATCACCGCCGCTGGGCGGGGCCTTCAACGTCACACTGGATGACGTCACCTCGCACAGTCAGTGGCTGTTGCCGCGGTTGGGCTTGAGTCTGAATGTCGCTGTGGTTGTTTTCTGGTGAACATGATTGAGCGATGCCAAGAAACAAAAACAACCCGACCTCCCCCTACCCCCCCCCCCTCCCCCCCGTCCTCCCCCCCCCCCCCCCCCCCCCCTCACACACACACACGCACACATATTATGTAAAATGAGATACGGGCTGTTTGCCTGACAATGGTGAACGAAAATCTGCCTTTGTAATGGCTGACGCTTTTAGTAGTAGTAGTAGTAGTAGTAGTAGTAGTAGTAGTAGTAGTGAAGTTAAACCACTGCTACGACTTTACTAAACTCTTGTATGTGTGCGTGTGTGTGTGTGTGTGTGTTATCATGTTCGGAGGGCGGGGGTGTTGGGGGTGGGGGACGGTGGAGGGGCCTGGGGGGTGGGGGGGGGGGGCCGGAAAGAGGGTGAGAAAGAAGACTGCTACTACTATATGCATATGTATTTGTATACCTATCAGAGTGGATATTTCAACAGATTATTGCCAGAGGACAACACCCTCGTTGCCATGGGTTCTTTTCTTTCAGTGCGCCAACTGCGTACCGCACACGTTCTCGGTTTATCGTCTCATCCGAATGACTAGATGCTCAGTTTTGGATTTCCAGTCAAACTTTGGAAAAGGGACGAAAGTGGGAGTCGAACCCAGGCATTTACAGACTCTGTATTGGCAGATGGGGGTCTTAACCATTCAGCCACCTTCTTAATTGACAACACAAAACAGTTAGATACAGAAACTTACAAAACAAGACAGTTAAACATGAAAAAAAAAAATGACAACACACAAAGTTACATCTGATTGGTCACAACACAGAACAGTAACAAACGATATGAATAACAACACACAACAGTTACATACGATGACTTACAACACAGAACAGTTATTTGTATGATAAAGTCGTGTTCTCGTGCCATCCGAATCACTGGACGCTCAGTTTGGTTTTCCAGTCAAACTTGGGACAAAGGGATTCGAACACAGACCCTCACGGACTCTCTGTACTGACAGATGAGTGTCTTGACCATTTTGCCACCTCCCCCCCTTTATGCCAACAGACATTGCCGTCAGCCCCAGTCTGGAGGCGGAGCACGTGAGGTCCGCTCTCAGCCTGATGGACACCCTGGGTGACGTGGAGGTCACGGGTCACGCCCACTGCTCGGCCTTCACCTTCACCGTCACCATGACAACCAGGGGTGGGGACGTTGACCAGATGACGGTATGAGATTGGGGGTGGGGTGTGTGAATGTTTGTTTGTTTGGGTCGGATAATAGCTGTGTATTATTATTGCTGGTGGTGGTAGTGGTCGGTGTTAGTTGTGGAAATGGTGGACGTGGTGGTGATAGGGGACGGGGTGGTGGAGGCGATGGTGTGGTGGTGGTGGTAGCGGTGGTGTCCTTTTCTGCCCCCTACTATCGTGTGGATGATTACTTTTACTTGCCTGCACCAGTTGTCCAACGGATGATCAGGTGTCGTGGTCTGCACCAGAGGATGGTCGCACCAGTTGAGTGCAGCAATTATAGTCTGCACCAGTTGTAGTCTGCACCAAAGGGTGGTTTGATGACGTAGTCTGCACCAGAGGATGATTCGATGATGTAGCCTGCAGGAGATGATTATTTTGTGATGAAGTGTGCACCAGGAGATAATTGAGTTTTTATCAATGGATGATTCGGTGTTCTAGCCTGCAGTGGTTGTCCAGTGGATGATTGGGTGTTCTAGTCTGCAGTGGTTGTCCAGTGAATGATCGGGTGTTCTAGTCTGCACCAGTTGTCCAGTGGATGATTGGATGTTGTAGTCTGCACCAGTTGTCCAGTGGATGATTTGATGTTGCAGTCTGCACCAGTTGTCCAGTGAATGATTGGGTGTTCTAGTCTGCACCAGTTGTCCAGTGGATGATTGGGTGTTCTAGTCTGCACCAGTTGTCCAGTGGATGATTGGATGTTGTAGTCTGCACCAGTTGTCCAGTGAATGATTGGGTGTTCTAGTCTGCACCAGTTGTCCAGTGGATGATTGGATGTTGTAGTCTGCACCAGTTGTCCAGTGAATGATTGGGTGTTGTAGTCTGCACCAGTTGTCCAGTGAATAATTGGTTGTTCTAGTCTGCACCAGTTGTCCAGTGAATGATTGGGTGTTGTAGTCTGCACCAGTTGTTCAATGAATGATCGGGTGATCTAGTCTGCACCAGTTGTTCAATGAATGATCGGGTGATCTAGTCTGCACCAGTTGTTCAATGAATGATCGGGTGATCTAGTCTGCACCAGTTGTTCAATGAATGATCGGGTGATCTAGTCTGCACCAGTTGTCTAGTGGATGATCATTTTTACTAGCCTGCACCAGTTGTCCAACGGTTGATTTGGTGTTGTAGTCGGCACCAGAGAATTATCTGGTGATGCAGTCTGCACCAGAGGTTGGTTTGGTGTTGCGCAGTTGAACGGAGAGGGGCTGACGGGTACCGATGTGACGTCATACGTGACGACGGTTGATGACGGCAGTGTGTGGTTCAGCCCAGTGCCGGGAGACATGCTCCGGACGGTGCACTCCGAGCCGCAGGTAGGTCCTGCTGTGTCCTTGTTGTTGTCGTCGTCGCTGTTGATGGTGTTGCTGTTGTTATTGTCGCCATCGTCGTTGTCATAGCTGTTGTTGTTTGTTTGTTTGTAGTTGTTGTTGTATTTATTGTTGTTGTTATCAGCGCCGTAGCTGTTGTTTCTAATTTCGTTTTTGTTGTTGTTGTTCTTCTTCTCCTCCTCTACTACTACTACTACTACTACTGCTACTGCTGCTGCTGCTGCTGCTACTTCTTCTTCTTCTTCTTCTGCTTCTGCTTCTCCTCCTCCTCCTCCTTCCCCTTCTTCTCTTCCTCCTCCTCCTCCTGCTCCTTCTTCTTCTTCGAATTGTTTCTGCCTTTGTTGTTCTTCCAGTTGCCCTTCTTCTTCTTCTTCTTCTTCTTCTTCTGCTTCTTCTTCTTCTTCTTCTTCTTCTTCTTCTTCTGCTTTCTTCTTCTTCTTCTTCTTCTTCTCCCTTCTTATTCTTCTCCTTCTCCTCCTCCTCCTACTCCTCCTCCTCCTCCTCCTCCTCCGCCTCCTTCTTCTTCTTCTTTTTTGTTCGTGGGCCGCAACTCCCACGTTCACCTGTATGTACACGAATGAGCTTCTACGTGTATAACCGTTTTTTAACCCCGCCATGTAGGCAGCCATACTCCATTCACCCACTGTGCGTCGTTATCGAGTTTCGAACCTGGGGACCCTCAGATTGAAAGTCCAACGCCTTCTCCTCTTCTTCTTCTTCTTCTTCTTCTTCTGTGTCTGTATGTGCACAGCAAGACAGAACGTGTAACCAGTGGCCGTGTCCACAGGAAAAAGTCAGAATCAGACATCAGAACCACATGTGTTGTCTGTTCTGTGTCGGCAGTTGACGGTGTTCATCAACAACGTGCCTACCCGCTGTAAAAGGGACGCGGACTGTAGCTACACGTGGAGTGACGACGCCACCCCGACCGTCACTGGCGTCCACCCCACCTCGGGTAGGTGCAACTACGTGGAGAGGGGGCCGAGCGGGTAAGGAAGCGAGAGATTCTGGGGCGAACGGGGTCGAATCACGCCCTCGCCAAACGTTCTCTCCATCGGCATACAGATGCATTAATGTCATGGTGATTGGCACGTGAATACATTAGAATACCATCTTGAAGGCGGCTGTGTGTGTCTGTGGTCTAGACGCTAGTCACTCGAATTCGACGATAAACCGAGATCCCATAATTATGCAGCATGCACGTAGCCGACGTAAAAGAACCCACGGGTGCAAAACGGTTGGCCCTGGAAAATCATGAAAGAAAAATCCAATCTTATATACACGTTTATTTATTAAGATGTCTTGCTATAGCGCATATTCTTGAACCTCTTTGTGCGCGCGCATCACTAAAGTCTGTCTGAATGGCACAGGAAACGAATGATGAGCGCCTGAAGATAAATGCCATTCGGCTCTTCTCACGTCAGATCAAAGTATGGTACTCAGAGCCTCGCCGACCACTAAGGCCATCTCAAAGCCATCTCTTCCCAGGTCGACAGCCTGTTGTGCAAATGGCTCCGTGTTTGTAAAGCGCTTAGAGCTTGGTCTCTGACAAAAGACAAATACTTTCCAATTATCGGCACTACGGCTACTGCCGCTGCTGCTGCTGCTACTACTACTACTACTACTACTACAACCAAGAATGATAATAATAATAATAATAATAATAATAGTAATAGTAATAGTAAGAAGGAGAAGAAGCATCATGATGATGGTGATGATGATGAAAATAATAATGATAATAATTATAATTATTATCATTACAACAGTGATGCTACTACTACTACTACTACTACTACTACTACTGCTGCTGCTGCTGCTGCTGCTGCTGCTACTACTACTACTACTACTACTACTACTACTACTACTACTAAGAAGAAGAAGGACAACAACAACAACAACAACAACAACCACAACAACAACAACAACAACAACCACCAAACTCCTGTTCCAGGCACGTGGGGCACGGAGCTCAACATCACCGGAACTGGCTTTGACGACGACGCCCCGGAGAACAACAGCGTGACGCTAGGCGGCGCTGACTGTGTCGTCACTTCCGCTTCCTCCACCTCCCTGCAGTGCACGGTGTCGGTGAGTCCCGCCGGGTCACTTCCGGTCCGAGTGCGCGTGTCCAGCAAGGGCTTGGCTTCCGGTGACGTCATCTTCACATACATGGCTGCTGTGACCTCCATCGTGCCAGTTTCCGGTAAGTGACCCTCACCATATCAGTTTCGGTTTTAGTTTCGTTTTCTCAAGGAAGCATCACTGTGATCGAACAAATCCCATATACGCTGCGCCAGAACTGCCAGGCTGATGCCTGACCGGCAGATTAACCCAACCTTGGGTACATGCATGTGTATTTGAATACCAGAGTCGATTTTTTTTTTCTACATAATTTTGCCAAAGGACGACACTTGTGTTGCCTTGGGTTCTTTTTCATTGTGCCAAGTGAGTCCTGCACACGGGACCTCGGTTTATCAGCTTCAGTTTGGGTTTCTCAAGGTGTCACTGCTTTCGAACAAATCCACAATTCCCACAGACTGCTAGGCAGATGCCTGACCAGCAGCATAACCCAACGCGCTTTAGTCAGGCTTTGGGTGCATGCATACATAGTTGTGTGCGTGTCAGAGTGGATTTCTTTTCTACAGACTTTTGTCAGGGGACGACACTCTTGAGGCCTTGAGTCGTTCTTCAGTGTGCCAAGTGCGTGCTGCACACGGGACCTCGGTTTATCGTCTCATGCCAATGACAAGACGCTCAGTTTGATTTTCCAGTCAAAACATGGGAGACGGGGCCTGACCAGACATTGAATCCAGACCCTGAAGGACACTGTATTTTCAGAGAAGCATCTCATCCATTCTGCAGCCTTCCTCCATAACTCACTTTGGTTGTAGTACATTGGCTTTTTTAAGGAACATTTCTATTTCAATTTTTAATTACACATACAAGAGAGAGATCTGTAAAACGAGAGAGAGAGAGAGAGAGAGAGAGAGAGAGAGAGAGAGGAGCAACAACCAATTTACCAGAGGAAGAAGATGAAGATGTATCAGCATGATGGAAGAATAATCCCTTCTTCTTCTTCTTCTTCTTCTGCGTTCGTATATACGCGAGTGGGCTTTTTACGTGTATGACCGTTTTTACCCCGCCATGTAGGCAGCCATACTCCGCTTTCGGGAGTGTGCATGCTAGGTATGTTCTTGTTTCCATAACCACCGAACGCTGACATGGATTACAGGATCTTTAACGTGCGTATTTGATCTTATGCTTGCGTATACACACGAAGGAGGTTCAGGCACTGGCAGGTCTGCACATATGTTGACCTGGGAGATCGTAAAAATCTCCACCCTTTACCCACCAGGCGCCGTCACCGTGATTCGAACCCGGGACCCTCAGATCGAAAGTCCAACGCTTTAACCATTCGGCTATGGCGCCCGTCGAAGAATAATCCCAAGAACGCAACAAACAAGCTGCAGATCTGACGACGAAGTCAGAAAACAAAGGGGGGGGGGGGGAGCCCAAAGCACAAGAGACAATGACAGGAAGGAAACCACGAGGTGGATAAACACAGAACAAAATACACACACACACAATAGCAACCAGTCAGCATGGAATCATTAACAGACCAGAATGAACACAACCAGAATACAGGAAAAACGACAGACACAACAAAATAATGATGGACTCAGTCATGTCCAGTCTTGTCTAAAATCATCAAAATAGATGAACAGACTACAAATAAATAAACGAATAAACGAAATCCAGTCATCCCTGATGACGAAAATGTCTGATTTCCCTTAGAAATAAATATATAGATAAATGAATCAATAAATGACCAACTAAACGAATGAAAAGAGTTATCGTGTGGTGGCAGGGGGCTACATGGGAGGCCTGGTGCTGACGGTGAACGGACAGGGCTTTGGGGAGGGGTGCACAGTGATGGTGGGTGACGTCCCCTGTCCCTTGCTGACCCGTACCCTGGCTCAGCTCCAGTGCACGCTGCCCGCATACCCGCCCAAAGAGGTGAACAACAATGATGATGATAACGATATATTGATAATGATGATAATAATAATGGTGGTATTACTACTACCACTACTGCTGCTGCTGCTGCTGCTGCTGCTACTAATGATAATAATCAACAACCTTACCCTTCAACATTTATCTTGCTCTCTGTCTGTGTCTGTCTCTGCCTTTGTTTCTATGTTTGTCTCTGTCTCTCTTTATTATGTAATATGTGATAAATTTGATGGTCTCAGCCTGGAACCGTTATTCTATCTGTCTGTGTGTCTGTGTGTCTCTGTCTTTGGGCGCGTGTGTGTGTGTGTGTATTTCTGTCTGTCTGTCTGTCTACCTTTCTCTGTTCCTCTGTCTCTGTCTTTCATAGATAGGTAGACAGTAAACATTCGGATATACAGACAGATGTGCATACAAATTATAGACAGATAATCAAAATGATAGATAGATAGATAGATAGATAGATAGATAGATAGATAGATAGATAGATAGACAAACATACAAGCAGACAGACAGACAAAAGACAAATATATGGACAATTAGATAGACAGGCAGAGAGATAGACAGAGAAATAGAGACAGTCGGACACACACACACACACACACACACACACACACACACACACACACACACACACACACACACACACACACACACACACACACACACACACACACACACACACACATCACCATGCTGCAC
>NC_134909.1:23727504-23735004 GCF_041734735.1 Babylonia areolata | reverse complement strand
TGTCTCTTGACCGACGTCACTGTATTCCTCTGAACTCTGAGCCCCCAAAGACACTCTGAGACTCTTTGCTGACGTCACTCCTCAGGACTGTTGACGTCACCATCACGGTGACGCTGAAGGTGACGGGGCTCACCCCCACACGGGGTTCCCTGTACGGGGGAACCCTGGTCACCGTCACGGGGCAGGGGTTCGGAACTACCGCCACACGGGTGGAGGTCAAGGTCGGCAACCGCACGTGCGACGTGGAGCACGTGACTGACGCCAACATCACGTGCAGGGTCCGTGACGCAGGGGTCAAGGTCATCGTCACCAACCAGGGGAAGCACAAACGTAAGAGAGGGAGAGAGAGGATGGGCAATGATTGACAGTGAGAGAAAGAGGGGGAGAGACAGACAGAGAGAGAGAGACAGAGAGACCGGCACAGAGAGAGAGAGAGAATTGGCAATGATTGACACCGAGAGAAAGAGGGGGAGAGACAGACACAGAGAGAGAGAGAGACAGAGAGACAGGCAGAGAGAGAGAGACAGAGAGACAGGCAGAGAGGGAGAGAGAATTGGCAATGATTGACACCGAGAGAAAGAGGGGGAGAGACAGACAGAGAGAGAGAGACAGAGAGACAGACACAGAGAGAGAGAACTGGCAATGATTGACACCGAGAGAAAGAGGGGGAGAGAGAGAGAGAGAGAGAGAGAGAGAGAGTCTTTGTAATTAAATGTTTCTATTTTGCTTTCCATTCTACACATCTGTATCAATGCGTGGGAATAAGTTCGCGAGCGCATGCTTATGGAACTATGCTGATTTTTTTTTTTTTTCAACTCTTCGATGTTGAATTCAGAAATAAAATCTACCCAAATGGGTATACCTGTTTCAATCACAAACCCTTGTGTCGTCGTGCACTTTCGTTTTCAGCCTCGAGCGAAGGACACCACACTTCATTCCGTTTACAGTTTCGAAGTGCACAACTCAATACCCCCCGCCAAAGCAGCACTCCATTTTTAGACACCTTTCTAATCCGGACAAGTTCATTTTAAAATCCTCTTCTATAGTCGACAAACTTATATATATATATGTATATATATATATATATATATATATATATATATATATATATATATATATATATAATTGACATTTTTACCCATTTTGGAGATTTTCACGTATGTTTTGTACTGCCGACGGGTGAAAATGTTAATTATAATATAAGAATGTCGAACCAAAGATGGTGGACACGTTCGTCAGAAACAGGTATACCGATTTTGGGTAGATTTTATTTCTGACTTCAACATCGAAGAGTGGACGGGTAAAAATGTTAATATAGCCAAAACAACAACGAAAAAATACACGGCAGCGAGAGTGTTGTCCTCTGGCAAAGTTTCTGTGGAAGAAATCCAGTTAGACATGTACACAAATATACACGCATACACTCAAGACCTGACTAAAGCGTGTTGGGTTCTGCTGCCGGTCCGGTGTGTAGCTGAGCAGCTGTGGTGCAGAGTGTAAATGGTTTGTCTTGATGAACTGGAACTGAACTGATACTGTGTCTGTGCGTGCGTATAACAGCCAAGGTTTACGGAATTATGCCGAGTTTTTGGACCTTGAGTTTTAATCCTTTTTTTTTCATAGTCTGTGTATGTGTGTGTGTGTGTGTGTGTGTGTATCTGTGTCTGTCTGTCTGTATGTATGTGTCTGTCTGTGTCTGTGTCTGTGTGTCTATTTATCTGTCTGTGTCTGTGTCTGTCTGTATGTGTCTGTCTATCTGTCTGTGTCTATCTATCTGTCTGTGTCTGTCTACTCTATCTGTCTGTGTCTATCTGTCTGTGTCTGTCTGTCTGTGTCTATCTATCTGTCTGTGTCTGTCTATCTGTCTGTGTCTGTCTGTCTATCTGTGTCTGTGTGCGTGCACGCTATGTATCTGTCAGTTTTCCCATGCACACAGCCATGTGTTTCTGTGTGGCCGAGGCAGACTACGGCACGGGATACGCCTGGAGTCCCCGGCAGGTGGAGGTCACGGAGGGGGACACGGTTCGCTGGCAGTGGACCACGCCCACCTTCGTGCACGGCATCGCCTATGGCGTCTACCAGCTGCCCTCTGGCTTCACCTCGCCTGGCGGCAACACGGCCAATGGTACCTTGATGGTGATGGTGGTGATGGTGGTGATGATGATGGCAACACGGCCAGTGGTACCTTGATGGTGATGGTGGTGATGATGATGATGATGATGATGATGATGATGGCAACACGGCCAATGGTACCTTGATGGTGATGGTGGTGATGATGATGATGATGGCAACACGGCCAATGGTACCTTGATGGTGATGGTGGTGATGGTGGTGGTGGTGATGATGATGATGATGATGATGGCAACACGGCCAATGGTACCTTGATGGTGATGGTGGTGGTGATGATGATGATGGCAACACGGCCAATGGTACCTTGATGGTGATGGTGGTGCTGATGATGATGATGATGATGATGATGGCAACACGGCCAATGGTACCTTGATGGTGATGGTGGTGGTGATGATGGTGGTGATGATGATGGTGATGGCAACACGGCCAATGGTACCTTGATGGTGATGGTGATGGTGGTGGTGATGATGATGATGGTGGTGATGATGATGGCAACACGGCCAATGGTACCTTGATGGTGATGGTGGTGGTGATGATGGTGATGATGATGATGATGGCAACACGGCCAATGGTACCTTGAGGATGGTTGTGGTGGTGATGATGACAACACGGCCAATGGTACCTTGATGATGGTGGTGATGATGATGGTGATGATGATGATGGTGATGGCAACACGGCCAATGGTACTTGAGGATGGTTGTGATGATGATGGTGATGGCAACACGGCCAATGGTACCTTGAGGATGGTTGTGGTGGTGATGATGACAACACGGCCAGTGGTGCCTTGATGATGGTGGTGATGATGATGGTGATGGCAACACGGCCAATGGTACCTTGATGATGGTGGTGATGATGATGGTGATGGCAACACGGCCAATGGTACCTTGATGGTGATGGTGATGGTGGTGGTGATGATGATGATGGTGGTGATGATGATGGCAACACAGCCAATGGTACCTTGATGATGGTGGTGATGATGGTGATGGCAACACAGCCAATGGTACCTTGATGATGGTGGTGGTGGTGGTGGTGGTGATGGCAACACGGCCACTGGTACCTTGATGATGATGGTGGTGGTGGTGATGGAGGAACATAGACCTGGGGTAATATAACCTTATGGGAACTTAGACATTGACCAACCCAAAATCCATTTTTTGGGGGAAAACATAGACCTGTTGGAACTTTGAAATGTTCCCGTTATTATCGGAGCGGCAACGTTAACTGCATTCAAACACACACACACACACACACACACACACACACACACACACACACACACACACACACACACACACACACACACTGCTCGGTCTGGGTGATGCAGGATGGTTCGAGTACCGTTTCACCACAGCCGGCACCTTTCCCTACTGGAGCGGTCCCGTGAACGCCCCCTACAACTTCATCTCCCTGCACGGGCAGGTCAAGGTCACGGAGAGACAGTCCTCCTCGGGACCTTTGTTGGTCAGAGTTGGAGGGCAAGAGGCCGAGCATGTACTTCGTAAGTTTGTGTGTGTGTGTGTGTGTGTGTGTGTGTGTGTGTGTGTGTGTGTGTGTGCCTGTGTGTGTGTGTGTGTGTGTGTGTGTGTGTGAGCCTGTGTGTGTGTGTGTGTGTGTGTGTGTGTGTGTGTGTGTGTGTGTGTCTCTGTGTGTGTGTGTGTGTGTGTGTGAGTCTCTGTGTGTGTGTGTGTGTGTGTGTGTGTGTGTGTGTGTGTGTGTGTGTGTGTGTGTGCTGTACTTTTTGTGTAGTGAATGATATCTTATGTGTGTGTGTGTGTGTGTGTGTGTGTGTGTGTGTGTGTGTGTGTGTGTGATGTATTTTTTGTGTAGTGAATGATATCTTGTGTGTGTGGGTGGGTGGGTGTGTGTGTGTGATGTACTTTTTTGTGTAGTGAATGATATCTTGTGTGTGTGTGTGTGTGTGTGTGTGTGTGTGTGTGTGTGTGTGTGTGTGTGTGTGTGTGTGATGTACTTTATGTAGTGAATGATATGTGGTTTGTGAATCCCTTTTTCTTTCTTTCTTTCTTTTTTTCTTTTTTATTATATCTTTGAAATGTTACACATCTGTTTTTACTGTAAAGCGCGGTGAGCCTGCTCTTGAAAGCATGGAAACGCGCTATATAAACCTCCACATCATCATCATCATTAGTAGTAGTGGTAGTAGTAGTAGTAAGTTGTGTTTGTCACAAGATAAGGCAAAAAGCTGAATTGTTTGTTGTTGTTGTTTTTGTTTGTTTGTTGTTGTTGTTGTTGTTGTTTTTTTTGGGGGGGCTTGTTGTTCTTTTTGGTTGTTGTTTTTGTTGTTGTTGTTGTTTATATTAATTGTGATAAACTACATAGACAATTGACATTAATTCACATACAAGTGAGGGGCGGGGGGCGGGGGGAGACACAATGGACGAAGCATTCAGAAAGAAATCCAACGATGAAAATAAACTAAACATAATGACAAACATGTATGGTATTCTGAGCAAAAACAACTGTGATTAAATGCATACATCATTTGGATTGATTAATGATCTATCCAAATTTAAGAAAAGTAGTAGCAGCCGTAGTAGTAGTAGTAGTAGCAGCAGCAGGAGCAGGAGCAGCAACAGGCAATAGGAGAAACAGTAGTAGTCGTAGTAGTTGTTGTTGTACCTCTCAAGAGATATAAAGACACCTTGAAGGCCAAACTCGGAAGCTGCAACATCGACACTACTTCCTGGGAAGATGTCGCCCTTGTAAGAAGACAGTGGAAGCAAGAGTGTACTCAGTACACAAAGACATTGTAAGAAGACAGTGGAAGCAACAGTGTAGTCGGGACACAAAGACATTGTAAGAAGACAGTGGAAGCAACAGTGTAGTCAGGACACAAAGACATTGTAAGAAGACAGTGGAAGCAGCAGTGTACTCAGTACACAAAGACATTGTAAGAAGACAGTGGAAGCAACAGTGTAGTCAGGACACAGAGACATTGTAAGAAGACAGTGGAAGCAGCAGTGTACTCAGGACACAAAGACATTGTAAGAAGACAGTGGAAGCAGCAGTGTACTCAGTACACAAAGACATTGTAAGAAGACAGTGGAAGCAACAGTGTAGTCAGGACACAGAGACATTGTAAGAAGACAGTGGAAGCAGCAGTGTACTCAGGACACAAAGACATTGTAAGAAGACAGTGGAAGCAGCAGTGTACTCAGGACACAAAGACATTGTAAGAAGACAGTGGAAGCAAGCAGTGTACTCAGGACACAAAGACATTGTAAGAAGACAGTGGAAGCAACAGTGTACTCAGGACACAAAGACATTGTAAGAAGACAGTGGAAGCAGCAGTGTACTCAGGACACAAAGACATTGTAAGAAGACAGTGGAAGCAGCAGTGTACTCAGGACACAAAGACATTGTAAGAAGACAGTGGAAGCAACAGTGTACTCAGGACACAAAGACATTGTAAGAAGACAGTGGAAGCAGCAGTGTACTCAGGACACAAAGACATTGTAAGAAGACAGTGGAAGCAACAGTGTACTCAGGACACAAAGACATTGTAAGAAGACAGTGGAAGCAGCAGTGTACTCAGTACACAAAGACATTGTAAGAAGACAGTGGAAGCAACAGTGTACTCAGTACACAAAGACATTGTAAGAAGACAGTGGAAGCAGCAGTGTAGTCAGGACACAAAGACATTGTAAGAAGACAGTGGAAGCAGCAGTGTACTCAGGACACAAAGACATTCCAGCCCAACACAGCAGCCGCCATCCTGGAAAAGAAGAACCGGAGAAAACGAGGCCCACATCCTTGCAGGACTCCATTCCATGCAGCGTCTGTGGACGACCCTGTGCCTCAGGAACTGGTCTTCATTCCCACGTGAGGACCAACATCAGCAGATGGCCTGCCTGCCTGCTCATCCGTCGGACACGACGGGAGAATCGAGACCATTATCATTACGTGTCTGTTGATTGGTTCTAACCGATAGGCCATACACACAACTGTCTGTGTGTTTAGCGACCATCCCTGACACGACGACACAACTGTCTGTGTTTTTAACGACCATCGCTGACACGACGACACAACTGTCTGTGTTTTTAGCAACCATCCCTGACACGACACACAACTGTCTGTGTGTTTAGCGACCATCCCTGACATGACGACACAACTGTCTGTGTTTTTAGCAACCATCCCTGACACGACACAAAACTGTGTTTTAGCAACCACCCCTGACACGACACAAAACTGTCTGTGCTTGTAGCGACCATCCCTGACACGACGACACAACTGTCTGTGTTTTTAACGACCATCCCTGACACGACGACACAAAACTGTCTGTTCTTGTAGCGACCATCCCTGACACGACGACACAAAACTGTCTGTGTTTTTAGCGACCATCCCTGACACGACGACACAAAACTGTTTTAGCGACCATCCCTGACACGACGACACAAAACTGTGTTTTAGCGACCATCCCTGACACGACGACACAAAACTGTGTTTTTACCAACCATCTCTGACACGACGACACAAAACTGTTTGTGTTTTAGCGACCATCCCTGACACGACGACACAAAACTGTGTTTTTAGCGACCATCCCTGACACGACGACACAAAACTGTGTTTTTAGCGACCATCCCTTACACAACGACACAAAACTGTTTTTAACGACCATGCCTGACACGAGGACACACAACTGTGTTTTTAGCGACCATCCCTGACACGACGACAGAGGACCCGTGCGGATACCCTGTTGAGGGATGCGAACCCTCGACCCTCGCCCCTTCTGACCCCAGCCTGTTCCACTACACCCTGGACCGCTGTGCCACGCCCACCGTCACGTCAATCACGCCGAGAAGCGGCACCTCATTGGACGAGATCACCTTCACTGGGACGGGCTTCGGGACGGACAGCCAGTGTGTGAATGAGGTGGGTGGTGGTGGGGTTGTCATGTTTTGGACCTAGGGGGTGGGTTGTACTGAACCAACTTAGCAGCGTTAAAGTTTGCTTTTCGTTGGAAGTGTTTTGTAGCTCCACTGTAACTTCAATATACTTAGGAATATTCTTAATAACTCTAAGCAAACTTAGCGCTGCAAAAAAAAAAAAACCACCTCCTCATGCAGTCAGCCACTGTCTTCAATTTTTGTTAATGTCTTTCCACTGTAAGTGAAGTTAGAGGACCGTGTGTGTGTGTGTGTGTGTGTGTGTGTGTGTGCATGCGCGCGCGTGTGTGTGTGCGTGTGCGTGTGTGTGTGTGTGTGTGTGTGTGACTTTCTGACTGAATGACACTGGAAACGAATGATCAACACAGTTCTCAGTTGGATCTACCCAAGTATATAAGCAGCCCGTTATTCAAATGACTTCCGTGTTTGTACAGCACTTAGGGCTTGGTCTCTAAGGACAGGCACT
>NC_134909.1:23717504-23725004 GCF_041734735.1 Babylonia areolata | reverse complement strand
TTTATCATTTTATTAGTATTACTATTATTATTACTACTACCTTTTTCTATATTATAATTATTATTCATTTATTTATTTATTTATGTAAGCTTATCTATTATTTATTCCCCCGTTGTTTTATTTGTTGTTTTTTTTGTTGTTGTTGTTTTTGTTTTTGTTTTTTTGTGTGTTTTTTGTTGTTTTTTGTTTTTTTCTCAAGGCCTGACTAAGCGCGTTGGGTTACGCTGCTGGTCAGGCATCTGCTTGGCAGATGTGGTGTAGCGTATATGGTTTGTCCGAACGCAGTGACGCCTCCTTGAGCAACTGAAACTGAAACTGAAAACTACAACTACTACTTCTTCTTCTCCTTCTTCTAGTACTACTACTACTACTACTTACTACTAGTATTGCTGCTGCGGCTGCCACTTTCTCTTCTTTTCTTCTTCTTTTCTCTATAAGTTTCTTTTTTTTTTCCTTTTTGTGATGTTACAGGTGGCATACAATGTATATTCTTTTCCCGTGTGCGGTAAATGTTAGATTGATAATTGTAATAACTTATCGATTGTTCTTTGTTCTGACTGACCGATTGATTAGCAACACCTACTGATCAATGACTGTTACTGTTTGATCGAAAACTGAAATGGACACAGGTAACTGGCAGTGTGAATGATATGATTTTTGACTCACTTGTGTAAACAAAGTGAGTCTATGTTTTAACCCGGTGTTCGGTTGTCTGTGTGTGTGTGTGTGTGTCCGTGTGTCTGTGTGTGTGTGTGTGTGTGTGTGTGTGTGTCGTGTGTCTGTGTTCCGTGGTAAACTTAACATTTCTTGTCAGTTGACACCAAATTTGGCATAAAAATAGGAAAAATTCAGTTCTTTCCAATCATCTTGTTTAAAACAATATTGCACCTTGGGGATGGGCACAAATTTTTTTTTAAAAAGAAGCCTAATTACATGCAAACTGCATTTACTGTTATATCTATATTTTTTGTATTCTCTAAACTTGGCACTTTGACGTCTTATTCTGACACAACAACAAGAGGAGTCATTATTATCATTTTTTGTTCAAACAGGAACTTCTTTTGCTAAGCACGGAATTTTTATTTATTTTGCAAACATTTTGGTGCAGGTAGTAAAAAAGGAAAATTACTCTGTAATTAATGCTAGGGGACTTAATTTATCACAAGTGAGTCTTGAAGGCCTTGCCTCTCTTGTTGTTATGTGTTGTTTTTGTTGCTGTGTGATGCATACAGGTGACGATGAACGGGGTACAGTGCGGCATTCAGAGTCAGTCCTACAGCCAGGTCACCTGTCTCACACCTCCGCGCGGAGGCTCTGGGGTGGGTA
Source organism: Babylonia areolata (assembly GCF_041734735.1). Lineage (NCBI taxonomy): Eukaryota > Metazoa > Mollusca > Gastropoda > Neogastropoda > Buccinidae > Babylonia > Babylonia areolata. The sequence goes on along the minus strand of NC_134909.1, from coordinate 23,723,678 downwards.
CTTTGTCGCTACCTTGTTGTAGGACTTCTTCTTCTTCTTCTTCTGCGTTCACTCGTATGCACACGAGTGGGCTTTTACGTGTATGACCGTTTTTACCCCGCCATGTAGGCAGCCATACTCCGTTTTCGGGGGTGTGCATGCTGGGTATGTTCTTGTTTCCATAACCCACCGAACGCTGACATGGATTACAGGATCTTTAACGTGCGTATTTGATCTTCTGCTTGCATATACACACGAAGGGGGTTCAGGCACTAGCAGGTCTGCACATATGTTGACCTGGGAGATCGTAAAAATCTCCACCCTTTACCCACCAGGTGCCGTCACCGTGATTCGAACCCGGGACCCTCAGATTGACAGTCCAACGCTTTAACCACTCGGCTATTGCGCCCGTCACAAATGTTGTAGGACATAAGTTTACATTTGCACCAACAGCAAAGTGAGAGCTGTATTATCAATGGTGTCTCCAGTCAATGGGAAATCATTTACAGCTTAGTCTTTTGTGAAGGACTATGACTCTCAAACTAGGAGGCAAAATTGCACTGGCTCTAAGTGCTGCAGCCTTGTGGGCTAGCTGGCCTTTGGGAACCATCCCAACGCCAACTGTCCTAAAACCCTCTTTGCCGAGAGAGTGGGGATGTAAATTGGGCAAGACACTCTCCACTATAATCAAATTCTAGCCCAAATAGTCGGAACAGCAGTTGCCTCCTCTGCTGTTCTGATGGTCATAGTCGGACACGACTGACTATCATATATATATATATATATATATATATATATATATATATATATATATATATATATATATATATATATATATATATATATATATATAATATAGTGTTATAGGTTTTGTTACTGACGTACTGGTTTTGTTATATGACGTACATGTTTTGTTACATTACGTACATGTTTTGTTACTGACGTACTGGTTTTGTTACTGATGCACTGGTTTTGTTACTAATGTACAGATTTTGTAACTGACGTACATGTTTTGTTACTGATGTACTGGTTTTGTTACTGACGTACAGGTTTTGTTACTGATGTACTGGTTTTGTTACATGACGTACAGGTTTTGTTACTGATGTTCTGGTTTTGTTACATGACGTACAGGTTTTGTTACAGACGTACTTGTTTTGTTACTGATGTACTGGTTTTGTTACTGACGTACAGGTTTTGTTACTGACGTACAGGTTTTGTTACTGATGTACTGGTTTTGTTACTGACGTACAGGTTTTGTTACTGACGTACTGGTTTTGTTACTGACGTACAGGTTTTGTTACTGACGTACAGGTTTTGTTACTAATGTACAGATTTTGTTACTGACGTACATGTTTTGTTACTGATATACTGGTTTTGTTACTGACGTACATGTTTTGTTACTGATGTACTGGTTTTGTTACTGACGTACAGGTTTTGTTACTGATGTACTGGTTTTGTTACTGACGTACATGTTTTGTTACTGATGTACAGATTTTGTTACTGACGTACAGGTTTTGTTATTGATGTACTGGTTTTGTTACTGACGTACAGGTTTGTTACTGTTGATACCTTGTTACCTTGTTGTACAGGTTTTGTGGTGGTACCTTGTTGTACATATGGTGTTACCTTGTTTGACAGATGGTGTTAGGTTGATGTACAGATGGTGTTACCTTGTTGTACAGATGGTGTTACCTTGTTGTACAGGTTTTGTGGTGTTACCCTGTTGTACAGATGGTGTTACTTTGTTGTACAGATGGTGTTACCTTGTTGCACAGATGCTGTTTCCTTGTTGTGCAGATGGTGTTACCTTGTTGTGCAGATGGTGTTGCCTTGTTGCACAGATGCTGTTACCTTGTTGTACAGATGGTGTTACCTTGTTGTGCAGATGGTGTTGCCTTGTTGCACAGATGGTGTTACCTTGTTGTACAGGTTTTGTGGTGTTACCTTGTTGTACAGATGGTGTTACCTTGTTGCACAGATGGTGTTACCTTGTACAGGTTTTGTGGTGTTACCCTGTTGTACAGATGGTGTTGCCTTGTTGTACAGATGGTGTTACCTTGTTGCACAGATGGTGTTGCCTTGTTGTACAGATGGTGTTGCCTTGTTGTACAGATGGTGTTACCTTGTTGTACAGGCTTTGTGTTGTTACCTTGTTGTACAGATGGTGTTATCTTGTTGTACAGATGGTGTTACCTTGTTGTACAGGTTTTGTGTTGTTACCTTATTGTACAGGTGGTGTTACCTTGTTGTACATGTTTTGTGTTGTTACCTAGTTGTACAGATGGTGTTACCTAGGTGTACATGTTTTGTGTTGATACCTTGTTGTACAGATGTTGTTACCTTGTTGTACATGTTTTGTGTTGTTACCTTGTTGTACAGATGCTGTTACCTTGTTGTACAGATGGTGTTACCTTGTTGTACATGTTTTGTGTTGTTACCTTGTTGTACAGATGTTGTTACCTTGTTGTACAGATGTTGTTACCTTGTTGTACATGTTTTGTGTTGTTACCTTGTTGTACAGATGCTGTTACCTTGTTGTACAGGCTTTGTGTTGTTACCTTCTCGTCGCAGGAAGTCAGTCTCGATGTCACACTAGAGGGTGAACAAGTCCTCTGTGACGACAGCACCTTCTGCAGCTTCACCTACGCCGCCTCCCTCACGCCGGTCATCAGTGACGTCACCCCTGACGTCATCAACAGCTCGTCGCCCGTCACCGTCACCGTCAGCGGGGAGAGGTTTGGCTCCAGCGCCGCTGACGTCACCGTGACGTTAGGTGGCGTGGACTGTGAGGTGCTGGCTGTCAGCGACGGTGAAGTGGTGTGCAGCGTTAGCGGGGTCCCCGCTGGCTCGCATGTACCACAGGTACAGTTCGTTGTGGTGTGGTGTGGTGTGTGGTGTGGTGTGTGGTGTGGTGTGTTGCGTTGTTTTGCGTTGTGTTGCATAACATATGCATTGTATTGTATTGTATTGCATTGTAACGCAATGCAACACAGCACAATGCGATTCAACACGTCACGGAACGACACACCACTCCACGTGACACACCACACCACTCCACACAGCATCACACAACACAGCATCACACAGCATCACACAACACAGCATCACACAACACAGCATCACACAGCATCACACAACACAGTACCACACCACACAACACCACACCACACAACATCAAACAACACAGCATCACCCAACACCACACAACACCACACAACACCACACAACACCACACACACACACAACACAACACAACACAGCATCACACAACACAGTACCACACCACACAACACCACACCACACAACACCACACCACACAACACCACACCACACAGCATCACACAACAACACCAAATAACACCACACCACACAGCATCACACAACACAACACCACACCACACAGCATCACACAACACAACACCACACCACACCACGAACACACCACACCACACCACGAACCACACCACGAACCACACAACACCACGAACCACACAACACCACGAACCACACCACACAACACCACGAACCACACAACACCACGAACCACACAACACCACACCACGAACCACACAACACCACGAACCACACAACACCACGAACCACACAACACCAGACCACACCACACCACACCACACCACACCACGAACCATACCACACCACGAACCACACCACACCACACCACACCACACCACGAACCATACCACACCACCAACCACACCACACCACACCACACCACACCACACCACGAACCACACCACGAACCACACCACACCACGAACCACACCACACCACGAACCACCACACCACGAACCACACCACACCACGAACCACACCACGAACCACACCACACCACACCACGAACCACACCACACCACGAACCACACCACACCACGAACCACACCACACCACACCACACCACGAACCACACCACACCACACCACGAACCACACCACACCACACCACACCACGAACCACACCACACCACGAACCACACCACACCACACCACACCACGAACCACACAACACCACACAACACAACACCACACCACGAACCACACAACACCACACCACGAACCACACCACACCACACCACACCACAACATTCTGTGTTGCCCCACAGGTGCACGTGTTGGGCAAAGGCCGGGCAACAACAACAACAGCAGCAGCAGGAGGAGGGGGAGGGGGAGGAGGAGGAGGGAGGTCCCCCACCGTCACCTTCCCGGCCCTCCTCATCCACCTCTCCCCCCAGGAGGGCAGCGTTCACGGGGGTACCCTCCTCACCATCACCGGTCTTGGCTTCGGCTTGGCCTCTTTACCCTTCGCTTCTTCTTCCTCCACATCCTCTTCTTCTTCCTCTTCTTCCTCTTCCTCTTCCTCTTCTTCCTCGTCCTCCTCCTCCCCCACTTCTTCCTCCGCATCCTATTCTTCCTCGTCTTCCTCCTCCTCCCCCTCCTCCTCTTCCTCCTCCTCCTCCCCCTCCTCTTCCCCCTCCTCCTCCGCCTCCTCCTCTTCCCCCTCCTCTGCCTCCTCCTCTTCCTCCTTCTCTCTCCCCTCCTCCCCCTCCTCCTCTCCCTCCTCCGCCCCCTCCTCCTCTCCCTCCTCCTCCTCCCCCTCCTCTTCCCCCTCCTCCTCTGCCTCCTCCTCTTCCCCCTCCTCTTCTTCCTCCTTCTCTCTCTCCTCCTCCCCCTCCTCCTCTCCCTCCTCTGCCCCCTCCCACTCTCCCTCCTCCTCCTCCCCCACCTCCTCTTCCTCCTCCTCCCCTTCCTTCTCCCCCTCCTCCTCTCCCTCCTCCTCTTCCTCTTCTTCCTCCTCCTCCCCCTCCTCCTCCCCCTCCTCCTTCCTCGTCACCCTTGACGGCCTTAGCTGCGCGGTGACGTCACGGACGCCCGACGTCATCAAGTGCGTGACGCCCGCCCACGCGGCCGGGGAGGTGGCGGTGCAGGTGACGTCAGAAGGCGGCGGGGTCGTCAGCACCTTCCTCCCCACCCTGACCTTCACCTTCTCCGAAGCCGCCAGCCCTGTGGTGCTCAGCGTGGAGCCTTCCGAGGGTGTGTCCTCGGGGGACGTGGTGGTGGTGACGGGGGAGGGGTTCTCCCCTGTCTCCTCTGACAACAGGGTGACGGTGGGTGGGGAGGAGGTGGTGGAGGTGACCGTCGTCAGCGTCACGGGCTCCACCAGCAGCGTCACCGAGCTCAGTGTCCTCCTGCCTCCTCTGGTGACGGGGCTACACGCTGTGTGGGTGCACGTGGCGGGGAAAGGGTTGTCCAACGATGACGTCACCGTCCAGTACTCCTTGGGGGAGGTCAGCGTCACCCCGACCACAGGTATGTTGAATAGAATAGAATAGATTTTATTGTCATGAAACCTTAAGGTTTATAAGACACAAGTGCAATGGTGAATGAATGAATGAAAAACGCACAATTAATCAATCAGTTAATGCAATAAATTGCAGCAGCATTCATAAACAAATTTTCCTAATCTTGTTTGTATATATTCATCATCTGTTAGCATCACCTGACTGGGAATATTTCCTGTGTTATTCGAATTTTGAATATCTTTTAAAAATTGTTGCCTTTAGGTTTTATATTTGATACAATGATCAAGAAGATGGTATAAGCTTTAAGCTTGTTGATGCTCTTTTGTCATTCATTGCATTGTAATCATGTGTATTGTTGAATAATTAAAGATTATTTAAACCATCAAGAAGATGGATTTCTTGTGTGTGTGTGTGTGTGTGTGTGTGTGTGTGTGTGTGTGTGTGTGTGTGTGTGTGTGTGTGTGTGTGTGTGTGTGTGCAACAGCAAAGTGTGAGCTCTTGTTATCAATGGTTTCTCCATTGCAGTGGGAAATCATTTACAGCTCAGTCTTTTGTGAAGGACTATGACTCTCAAACTAGGAGGCAAAATGTACTGGCTCTTAGTGCTGCAGCCTTGGGGGCCAGTTGGCCTTTGCGAACCACCCTAACGCCGACTGTCTTTAACTCTCTCCATACGAACGGCGAAAGGGACGACGTTAACAGCGTTTCAACCCAATTACCATCATCAAGCGGAAGGCTCTTATACTGAAGAGGTGAATGTTGACAGAGAATACCACAATTCTGACGACGGAGGCTAAAGGTTGGGTCATTCAGACACCCACTGAACATCCGAGGGGTCTGTGTAGAGGAGAAGAGAGGACTGGCCGTACTGAGTGAGT
>NC_134909.1:23705004-23710004 GCF_041734735.1 Babylonia areolata | reverse complement strand
TCCTCCTTATGCTCCTCCTCCTTCTCCTCCTTCTCCTCCTCCTCCTTCTTCTTCTTCTTCTTCATCTTCTTCTCCTTCTTCTTTGTTCGTGGGCCGCAACTCCCACGTTCACCTGTATGTACCACGAATGAGCTTCTATGTGTATGACCGTTTTTTACCCCGCCATGTAGGCAGCCATACTCCGTTTACCCACTGGGCGTCGTTAACGCGTTACCGAGTTTCGAACCTGGGGACCCTCAGATTGAAAGTCCAACGCCTTAACCACTCGGCTGTTGCGCACATCTCAATATTTTTGTTTGCTTGCTTGTTGCTTTTTTGACTCACTTGTGTAAACAAAGTGAGTCTATGTTTTAACCCGGTGTTCGGTTGTCTCTGTGTGTGTGTGTGTGTGTGTGTGTGTGTGTGTGTGTGTGTGTGTGTGTGTGTGTGTGTGTGTGTGTCCGTGTGTCCGTGGTAAACTTTAACACTTATTCTGACACAACAACAAGAGGAGTCATTATTATCGTTTTTTGTTCAAACGTTTTGGTGCAGATAGCAAAAAAGGGAAATTACTCTGTAATTAATGCTAGGGGACTTAATTTATCACAAGTGACTCTTGAAGGCCTTGCCTCTCTTGTTGTTGTTTTTTCGGTCAGATATTCTGAGCTTTATGCTGTGTTTTATTGTCCTATGATGGAGTATGTAGTGATGATGATGATGATGTCTGTGTGTAATCGTGCGCGGGTGTAATTGTGTGTGTGTGTGTGTGTGTGTGTGTGTGTGTGTGTGTGTGTGTGTGTGTGTGTGTGTGTTAACAGTTCAGAAGTCGCAGGAAATGATGAATGTATATGACATACATTGTAATATCCCGTAATCCGTGTCTGTGTTCTGTGGGTGGGTGATGGAAACACAAACATACCCACTGTGAACATCCCGGTAACATAGTATGGCTGTCTTTATCAACGGCTAGGTAAAAAATGAAAGTAAAGAAAAAAAGAAAGAACGAAAGAAAGAAAGGAAGGAAGAAAGAAAAAAAAACAAAAAAAACCAACGCAACGCAACAAGCGATGCACTGTCAACCGTGGTGACTTGGTTCCAGGTGGGTACAGAATCGAAACCTCACCCTCAGCAGTACAACGCCACCATTACCCTCCACGGCCACCGCCGCTCCAAAGAACTGCCCATCTACGGCGCCAAGACCCTGGCTGTCAGGGAGGGTACCCTGGACCTCCATGGTCAGTCTGACCGCTTGTCCTGTGTGTGGGTGTGGTGGTGGGAGGGTGTATCTGTTTGGGAGTGCGGGGGGGGGGGGTCCATATGTGTGCATGTGGGGTGTTGGGGTGGGGGTGGTACACTGACAACTATGCAATTGCCCATTGATTTGAAATAAGCGAGAATTACATGCTCAGTTCAGCATCTGAATCTGTGTGTGTGTGTGTGTGTGTGTGTGTGTGTGTGTGTGTGTGTGTGTGTGTGTGTGCTGACAGCAGTGTAAAAGAATTTCTTTTTGCACATACATAAAATCATCACAAACTTGAATACAATTTCTTCTTCTTCTTCATCATCTTCATCATCATCATCATCACTTTCTTCTTCTTCTTCTTCTTCTTCTTCTTCTTCTTCTTCTTCTTCTTCTTCTTCTTCTTCTTCTTCTTCTTCTTCTTCATCAACATCATCATTATCATCATCATCACCACCTTCTTCTTCTTCTTCTTCTTCTTCTTCTTCTTCTTCTTCTTCCTCCTCCTCCTCCTCCTCCTCCTCCTCCTCCTCTGTTCTGTGAAGAGTCATTGGGGCGCTGCACAGAAAACCAGATTCCTCCAGAACCGAGTTGCACGAGGCGATCTTTGGAGCGCTAAGTTGAGTGACATTCCACAGTACATCAAGTTCACCCTATAGCTGGGAACGTTCTTAACCACAAGCCAACTAAGCCCCGCTAAGTTGAGTGACATTCCACAGTACATCAAGTTCACCCTATAGCTGGGAACGTTCTTAACCACAAGCCAACTAAGCCCCACTAAGTTCGCCAATGCAACCCCACCCCAGGTCTGTCCGACTGTGTGTCAAGACAGTGAATCTCTGCGAAACGATGGCTTTTCCGAGTCTGCTTTGCGGTGCTGTCAGTCCATGATGTTTTCTGTCTCTCCCCACCCCTCCCCGCCCCCCCCCCCCCCCCTCCCTCCCTTCCTTCCTCGGCAGGGGAAACACAACAATCATAATGTAATGACAGTCGATCGTGTTCGGCCATCACCATCAGACCAGCAGCTGAGGAGGCAACTGCTGTCCCAACTATCTGGGCTGAGGATTTGATCAATAGTGGAGAGAGTCTCGCCCAGGTAACATCCCCCACTCTCTTGGCCAAGAGGTGTTTCGGGACAGTAGTGGTTTTGGGATGGTTCCCCAAAGGCCAACCAGCCCCCAAGGCTGCAGCACTAAGAGACAGTGCAATGTCGGTACTAGCCTACAGCAATGCTGTAAGGACTGCCCTGTGTGTTCAACAGGTCACCCCACCCCTGTCACCTGGACCTTGCTGTCGGCCACAGCAACCAGCGGGAGTCGGCAGGTTCACCTGACCACCCCTGTCAACTGGCGGGTACGTCGTCATCGTCGTCGGTGTCGTCGTTGTCGTCATCATCATTATCACGAACGTCGTTGTCGTCATCATCATTATCACGAACGTCGTTGTCGTCATCTTCATCGTCGTTGTCGTCATCATCATTATCACGAACGTCGTTGTCGTCATCATCATTATCACGAACGTCGTTGTCGTCATCATCATTATCACGAACGTCGTTGTCGTCATCTTCATCGTCGTTGTCGTCATCATCATCGTTGTCGTTATCGTCGTCTTTGTCGTCGTCTTCGTCGTTATTATTTTGATCTCCATCACAATCCTCAGCGTCATCGTCATCACTGTCATCATCGAGTATCAATTTCGTGGTGGTGGTTGTGATGGTCGTAGCTGCAGCAGCAGCAGTAGTAGTAGTAAAGCAGTAGTAGTAATAGCAGCGGCAGTAGTAGTAGTAATAGCAGTAGCAGTAATAGCAGCGGCAGTAGTAATAGCAGTAGTAGTAATAGCAGAGGCAGTCAGTAGTAGAAGTAGTTGTTGTAGCAACAGCAGTAGTGGAAGAAGCAACAGCAGAAGCAATAGTAGTAGCAGAAGTAGTAATAGCAGAAGCAGTAGTAGTAGCAGAAGTAGTAATAGCAGAAGCAGTAGTAGTAGCAGAAGTAGTAATAGCAGAAGCAGTAGTAATAGCAGAAATAGTAATAGCAGAAGCGGCAGTAAGCTACTTTCATATCACATCCTTTTTTTTTTTCTTTTTTTTCCTTTTTCTTTCTTTTTTTTTAGAGAGAGAGTGTGTGTATGTGTGTTTCTATATATATATATATATATATATATATATATATATATTGTGTGTGTGTGTGTGTGTGTGTGCGTGCGTGTGTGTGTGTGTGTGTGCGTGTGTGTGTGTGCGTGCGACCTTGCACGTGTACTTATACGTGTGTTCGAGAGCGAGCGGCGGATCCACATTTCTTTTCTTGCTTTCTTTCTTCTTTTTTTTTCTTCTTTTTTTTTTTTTTTTTTTTTTTCTTTTTTTTTATCTCACTGGCCCATCCAGTGAAGCTTTCATCCACACTGAAAAACAGCCACCACCCCCACATCGTTGCCGTTCTCCTTCCAAACAGCCAGGCGATCACATTGTCCTGCCCACCACCTCCCACCCCCGCAGCCAGAACCAGAACGAGGTCCACGTCATCAGCGCCGTCAGTGCCGACGGCCTGACCTTGACCCTGCGTGACCCCCTGACCTACGATCACGTGGGGGAGCGGTACACCCTCCAGGATGGATCCCCGGTGGCTTTGCGGGGCGAGGTGGGACTGCTGACCCACAATGTCAAGGTCATGGGCTCGGTGCATCAGCACTGGGTGCAGAACAGCCCTGGCTGTTCTGACGGTCTGGACACTGGTGAGGTCACGTTGCCATGGTGAGGGGGGGGGGGGATAAACAGAGAGTATACAATTCTGCATTATTTATGGGAATGTAACCATGTACAACATTTTTGGAAGGAGTTTGTTGTGAGATATTTAAAAGAAAGGTGTTTACATTGTGATAGACTTAACCTGAATGACACACTAGCGCTTTTTGGACATAACAAAATGAAAACTGATGAATGTTTCTCATATATCTTATTGATAGCTAAATTCTATGTATATAAATGTAGAATCAACAAAGTAAAACCAACATTACAAACGTTCAAAAAAAAAGACCTCAAACAGGCATATGAAGTAGACAAGTATGCCTTTAACATAACTATGGAATATAACAAGTTTATGGATAAATGGGCACTTTATAACTGTTTGATACAAGATTAAGCTTTTCAATGCTACCTTGGAACTTTGACATTGAACATATATTGTTTTGCTGTTATAGATTTGTCAGTACTTAGAACTTAATTATATGCTTACCCTATACTTTCTGATATAAATTCTGTAAACCTTTGTCTGAATAAAAAATGTTGGGAAAAAAATAGTATACCACCCTCCCCTTCCCAACGGTTGAGAATGCCCTGTTTCCTCCCAGCTCACCATTCCCCCCCCCCCCCTCCCCACTCCTCCCTCCCTTCTTTTCCTAAAGGATAACACTCACATGTGAAAATACTCTGACATCATGTCCACAGGTCACCAGCATGGGAGACGGTACATTAAACAAAATTCCTCCTCCAAATGTTCAGAATGAAAGCCTGAGGAAATGAACAATTGTATACTGATGACACAACAGTCCTCTCTCTCTCTCTCTCTCTCTCTCTCTCTCTCTCTCTCTCTCTCTCTCTCTCTCTCTCTCTCTCTCTCTCTCTCTCTCCACCTCCTCCTCCTCCTCCTCCTCCTCCTACTACTACTACTACTACATGTTCAATTATTTATTTTGGGTCACAGAATACTAAGTTCAAACATAGGAACCCTCGCGCTCAACTAATCTTATAATTTTATTTAACAAGACTTCCTTTCCTTATGATACCCCG
>NC_134909.1:23672504-23702504 GCF_041734735.1 Babylonia areolata | reverse complement strand
GCACAACACAGCACAGCACAGCACAGCACAACACAACACAACACAACACAACACAACACAGCACAGCACAGCACAGCACAGCACAGCACAGCACAGCACAGCACAGCACAGCACAGCACAGCACAGCACAGCACAGCACAGCACAGCACAGCACTACAACACAATGCAGTGCAATGCAACACGGTGAAACACGACACAGCACAGCACAGTACAAACACAAACACAAACATACCACAGCATGAACACAACGCAAAACAAACACACCACAAACACCCAACAAACACAACACACCACAAACACACCACAAACACAAACACACAACAAACACACCACAAACAAACACGCACAACAAACACACCACAAACATAAACACACCACAAACACACCACACACCACAAACACACCACAAACACACAACACACCACAAACACACCACAAACACACAACACACCACAAACACACCACAAACACACAACACACCACAAACACACCACAAACACACCACACACCACAGACACACCACAAACACACCACAAACAAACACGCACAACAAACACACCACAAACATAAACACACCACAAACACACCACAAACACACATCACACCACAAACACACCACAAACACACACAGGCTGCCGTTACTTTCAGCTTTGAGAACAACACGGCTCACTCCCTGGGCCGGTACGGGCTGTGGATCTTCCAGACATACACTCCAAGACAGGGCGGCGGATGTCACAGCACGGCGACACAGGTGGGGTGTGACTGGGGGTGGGGCCATGGTGATAACAACAACAACGATGATGATGATGATAACAACAACAACAACATTGATAATAATAATGATAGTAATAATGATAATAATAATGATGATGATGATGATAATAATAATAATGATGATGATGATGATGATGATGATGATGTTGATATTAATAACATTAATGATAATGATAATGAATGAATGGTAATGGTGATGATGATGATACACATGATGATGATGATGCTACTACTACTACTACTACTACTACTACTACTACTACTACTAATAATAATAATAATAATAATAATAACAATAACAATAATAATAATAATAATATTATTATTATTATTACTAAAATTACTGCTACTAATTATAATTATGATAAGAAGAAGAAGAAGAACGACAATATTAATAACGACAATAATAATATCCTTATCATCATAAACATAATCATAATTATAATAATCGTAGTTGGCGATGATGATGATGATGCAGCACGTGGTTGTGGGGATGGAGAAGAAGAAGAAGAAGAAGAAGAAGAAGAAGAAGAAAACAACAACAACAACAACAACAACAACAACAACAACAACAACAACAACAAATAATTAATAAATTTATTTGAATAACGTCAAATACATTGTGCTCATTGTAGAAGGAATTTTATTAAAATGACGTCTAATGCATTGTGCTCATTGTAGAAGAAGAAGAAGGAGAAGAAGAAGAAAGGATTTTATTTTCAAAATAACGTCTAACACATTGTGCTCAATGTAGAAGGAAAGCAAGAACAAACAAACAAACAAACAAAAACAAAAATAAACAAAACAAAACAAAACAAAAACAATAACATTACTTACAAACGAATTCGCAACACTTTAAAACAAACAAACAAACAAACAAACAACGACAACAACAATAACAAACAACAAAAAAACCAGTCACACACATGACACAAAAAACACCCACAAAACAACGCACTGTATAGATCCTTATCCCGAAAGCATGGGCATTTGGCTGCCTCCCTTTAAAACAGATCGCAACACTTGAAAACCACACACACACGTCACAACAATACCCTCAAACCAACGCACTCTACAAACCCCTGTCCACAAACCATGGGCAGATGGCTGTCTTCCTTTCAAACAAATCGCAGCACTTGAAAACCACACACACACGTCACAACAATACCCCCAAACCAACGCACTCTATAAAACCCCTGTCCCCAAACCATGGGCATCCAGGCGGCCGTCTTCCAAACCCTCACTGCCTGGAACTGCCAGAAGGGAGCGGAGTGGGCTGACGGGGGGGCCATCCAGTTCCGGAACTTCGTGACAGTGAACAACGAGGAGGCTGGCGTGGAGATGCGGAGGGTGCTGGAGGGACCTCAGTATGACGACGTCCACGGGCCTATGCTGGACAGGGTGCTGATTGTGGGCCGTCTGGACGGGTCAGTGTGTGACTGTTGGGCAGGGGGCGGGGGTTGGTGGGGGGGAGGGGGTTGTTGTTGACAGTGTGTGCCCGTGTGGGTGGGTTTATTCCCATACCCTGTATATTCCAGGGTGTTCCCAATGTGGAGTGATGGCTTAGAAGTAACGCGTCCGCCTTGGAAGCGAGAGAATCTGAGCGCGCTGGTTCGATTCACGGTTCAGTCGCCGATATTTTCTCCCCCTCCACTAGACATTGAGTGATTGTCTGGACGCTAGTCATTCGGATGATACGATAAACCGACGTCCCGTGTGCAGCATGCACTTAGTGCACGTAAGAGAACCCACGGCAACAAAAGGGTTGTCCCTGGCAAAATTCTGTTGAAAAATCCACTTCGATAGGAAGAACAAATAAAACTGCACGCATAAAAAGATACCAAAAAATGGGTGACGCTCTCAGTGTCGCGACGCGCTCTCCATGGGGAAAGCAGCCCGAATTTCACACCGAGAAACCTGTTGTGACGAAAAAGAGAAACACCATCCTGTATATTCCCGATGTTGGCAACCAGGAGTCATGACATGGGTGCGGCCTGGCCCCCTTACAGTGTAAGGAGTTCAGGGCCGAAACACTTGACTGAGGGGGGTTCTCTGAGGACCTTGTACTGTCCAGCTGTCCCAAGAGTTTCTTATCACTGTGTCCTGTATATTTCTATGTCCCGTATCCTGTATATCCTCGTATCATGTCCATTCCTGTACCTCTTACATTGCATATTCCTGTATATTCCCATATCCCCTATATTCCCGTATCCTGTATATTCCTGTATCCCGTATATTCCCGTATCTCGTATATTCCTGTGTTCCCGTATCCTGTATATTGCTGTATCCTATCAATCCTTTGTATGTATATTCCCATCTCCTGTATGTTCCTGTGTGCCGTATCCCGTATAATTATTATCCTGTGTATTCCTACATCCTGTGTATTCTTGCATCCTGTGCATTCCTATATTCCTTTTTTTTTCTCAAGGCCTGACTAAGCGCGTTGGGTTACGCTGCTGGTCAGGCATCTGCTTGGCAGATGTGGTGTAGCGTATATGGATTTGTCCGAACGCAGTGACGCCTCCTTGAGCTATATATATCCTGTATATTCCTATATATACCCGTATCCTGAATATATTCCCGTATCCTGTATGATTATTCCTGTGTCACAAACAAGTAACCCCTGTCCGTCACCCCCACCCCCCCCCCACCCCCCCACCCAGACTGGACAGGCAAGGAGGTGAAGGCACGTGCAGCAAGGCAGGGGTCGTGCTTCCTTACGGCCCGGGGCTCCTGGTCCGTGACGTCGCCTTCCACAACCTGGACTGTGCCCACTCGGCCGCCTTCCGCTTCCCCCGAATCACCGGCCTGTGCTCCCTTTACTGTGGAGGCTTCACGTGCAGAACCACCGGCCTGGCCTTCTGGAATGTCTCCAGCAAGGTGCGTTGGTTTCGTTTGTTGATGCTGGGTTGGGTTTTGAAGGGTTTAGCTGTGATTGGATGATGAGGGGTTTGGCTGTGATTGGATGATGAGGGGTTTGGCTGTGATTGGATGATGCTGGGTTTGGCTGTGATTGGATGATGTTGGGTTTGGCTGTGATTGGATGATGAAGGCTTTGGCTGTGATTGGATGATGAAGGGTTTGGCTGTGATTGGATGATGTTGGGTTTGGCTGTGATTGGATGATGTTGGGTTTGGCTGTGATTGGATGATGCTGGGTTTGGCTGTGATTGGATGATGAAGGATTTGGCTGTGATTGGATGATGAAGGGTTTGGCTGATGAAGGGTTTGGCTGTGATTGGATGATGTTGGGTTTGGCTGTGATTGGAGGATGTTGGGTTTGGCTGTGATTGGATGATGAAGGCTTTGGCTGTGATTGGATCATGCTGGGTTTGGCTGTGATTGGATGATGTTGGGTTTGGCTGTGATTGGATGATGAGGGGATTGGCTGTGATTGGATGATGTTGGGTTTGGCTGTGATTGGATGATGGCTGTGATTGGATGATGTTGGTTTGGCTGTGATTGGATGATGAGGGTTTGGCTGTGATTGGATGATGGCTGTGATTGGATGATGTTGGGTTTGGCTGTGATTGGATGATGGCTGTGATTGGATGATGTTGGGTTTGGCTGTGATTGGATGATGTTGGGTTTGGCTGTGATTGGATGATGTAAGTTTGGGTGTGTTGGGTGGTTACGATTGACAGCTGTAGGGTTGGTTATGATTGGCTGCTGAAGGGTTGGTGTTGTATTTTTGGCTGTGATTGGATTGATGTAGGGTTGGCTGTAATTGGATGGTGTAGCATTGGCTGTTGTAGTGTTCGCTGTGATTGGCTGCTGAAGGGTTGGCTGTGATTGGCTGATATAGGGATGGCTTTTGTACGATTGGATGTGATTGGATGATGTAGGCTTGAGTGTCGTAGTATTCACTTTGATTGGCTGGTATAAGATTGGCACTGATTGGTTGATGTACGAGTGGCTGTGCTTGCATGTTGTAGGGTTGGGTGATGTAGGCTTAGCTGCCATAGGATTGACTGTGATTGGCTGCTGTATTGCTGACTGTTGAAGTGTTGGCTGTGATTGGATGATGTAGGGATTGGCTGTGATTGGCTACTGTATGGCTGGCTGTTGTAGAATTCGCTGTGATTGGATGATGTAGGGTTGGCTGTTGTAGGATTGGTTGTGATTGGCTGCTGTATGGTTGGGTGTGGTAGTGTTGCTGTGATTGGATGATGTTGGGCTGGCTGTAATTGGATGGTGTAGCATTGGCTGTTGTAGTGTTTGCTGTGATTGGTTGCTGAAGGGTTGGCTGTTGTAGTATTTGCTGTGACTGGCTGATGTACAATTGACTGTGCTTGGCTGCAGTGGGGTTGGGTGTTGTTTTATTGGCTGTGATTGGCTGATGTAAAGTTGGCTTTGCTTGGCTGTTGTAGGCTTGCCTGTGATGGGCTGATGTAGGGGTTGGCTGATGTAGTATTGGCTGTAATCGGCTAATGTACGAGTGGCTGTGATTGGCTGATGTAGTATTGGCTGTGATCGGCTAATGTACGAGTGGCTGTGATTGGCTGAAGTGGTATTGGCTGTGAACGGCTGCCATAGGATTGACTGCTCTATGTGATTGGATGATGTAGGATTGACTGCTCTGTGATTCTATGTGATTGGATGGTGTAGGATTGACTGCTCTGTGATTCTATGTGATTGGACAACGTAGGATTGACTGCTCTGTGATTCTATGTGATTGGATGATGTAGGGTTGACTGCTGTAGACTTGACTGCTGCAGGATTGTTTGTGATCGACAGCTGGCGTTAACATTTATACATAGAGAAGTGTGTGCGCTAAAAAATAAGGTTAAAAAAAAACAAAATAAGAAATCATTTACAGTCAAACCACCCATCTTTATATTCATGTATTCTGACACATTCCTGTATCCTGTGTATTCCTGTATCCTGTATATTCGTGTATCCTGAGACATTCATGTATTGCGTGCATTCTTATATCCAAATCTATTCACGTATCCTGTATCATCTACATTCCTGTATCATCTGCGATACATACATTCCTGTATCATCTACATTCCTGTATCATCTACATTCCTGTATCATCTGTGATACATACATTCCTGTATCATCTACATTCCTGTATCATCTACATTCCTGTATCATCTGTGATACATACATTCCTGTATCATCTACATTCTTTCTACATTCAGGTACCATCTATATTCCTGTACCATCTACATTCCTGTATCATCTACATTCAGGTATCATCTACATTCCTGTATCTATGATACATACATTCCTGTGTCATCTACATTCCTGTATCTACATTCCTGTATCACCTACATTCCTGTATCCTGCATTTTCCTGTATCTTGCATATTTCCGCACTGTATACATTCCTGTATCCTGTACAATTCCGTGTATTCCTGTATATACATGTATCCTGCATATTCCCGTATCCTGCATATTCACATATCCGATTTATTCCTACATCTTGTATACTCATGTGTCCCGTGTATTCCTGTATCTGGCATATTCCTGTTTCAAGTATATTCCTGAGTCCTGCTTCCTGTACATTCCTGTATCATGTAAAATTCCCTGTATCTAGTAATACGTATATTCCTGTTCCCTTTGCCCTGTACAATCCCTGCACCCTGTACAATCCCTGCACCCTGTACAATCCCTGCACCCTGTACACTTCCTGCACCCTGTACAATCCCTGCACCCTGTACACTTCCTGCACCCTGTACAATCCCTGCACCCTGTACCCTGTACACTTCCTGCACCCTGTACACTAACTGCACCCTGTACACTCCCTGCACCCTGTACACTTCCTGCACCCTGTACACTTCCTGCACCCTGTACACCCTGTACACTTCCTGCACCCTGTACACTTCCTGCACCCTGTACACTAACTGCACCCTGTACAATCCCTGCACCCTGTACACTCCCTGCACCCTGTACACTTCCTGCACCCTGTACACTAACTGCACCCTGTACACTTCCTGCACCCTGTACACCCTGTACACTTCCTGCACCCTGTACACCCTGTACACTCTGTACACTCCCTGCACCCTGTACAATCCCTGCACCCTATACAATCCCTGCACCCTGTACACTTCCTGCACCCTGTACCCTGTACACTCTGTACACTCCCTGCACCCTGTACACTTCCTGCACCCTGTACACTAACTGCACCCTGTACACTTCCTGCACCCTGTACACCCTGTACACTTCCTGCACCCTGTACAATCCCTGCACCCTGTACACTTCCTGCACCCTGTACAATCCCTGCACCCTGTACACTTCCTGCACCCTGTACACCCTGTACACTTCCTGCACCCTGTACACTTCCTGCACCCTGTACAATCCCTCCACCCTGTACACTTCCTGCACCCTATACAATCCCTGCACCCTGTACAATCCCTGCACCCTGTACAATCCCTGCACCCTGTACACCCTGTACACTTCCTGCACCCTGTACAATCCCTGCACCCTGTACACCCTGTACACTTCCTGCACCCTGTACAATCCCTGCACCCTGTGCACCCTGTACAATCCCTGCACCCTGTACAATCCCTGCACCCTGTACAATCCCTGCACCCTGCACCCTGTACAATCCCTGCACCCTGTACAATCCCTGCACCCTGTACACTTCCTGCACCCTGTACAATCCCTGCACCCTGTACACTTCCTGCACCCTGTACACTTCCTGCACCCTGTACACTTCCTGCACCCTATACAATCCCTGCACCCTGTACACTTCCTGCACCCTGTACACTTCCTTCACCCTGTACAATCCCTGCACCCTGTACACTTCCTGCACCCTGTAAAATCCCTGCACCCTGTACAATCCCTGCACCCTGTACACCCTGTACAATCCCTGCACCCTGTACAATCCCTGCACCCTGTACACCCTGTACAATCCCTGCACCCTGTACAATCCCTGCACCCTGTACAATCCCTGCACCCTGTACACTTCCTGCACCCTATACAATCCCTGCACCCTGTACAATCCCTGCACCCTGTACACTTCCTGCACCCTATACAATCCCTGCACCCTGTACAATCCCTGCACCCTGTACAATCCCTGCACCCTGTACACTTCCTGCACCCTGTACAATCCCTGCACCCTGTACAATCCCTGCACCCTGTACACTGTACAATCCCTGCACCCTGTACAATCCCTGCACCCTGTACACTTCCTGCACCCTGTACACTGTACAATCCCTGCACCCTGTACAATCCCTGCACCCTGCACACTGTACAATCCCTGCACCCTGTACAATCCCTCCACCCTGTACACTTCCTGCACCCTGTACACTTCCTGCACCCTGTACACTTCCTGCACCCTGTACACTGTACAATCCCTGCACCCTGTACACTTCCTGTACCCTGTACACTGTACAATCCCTGCACCCTGTACAATCCCTGCACCCTGTACAATCCCTGCACCCTGTACACTGTACAATCCCTGCACCCTGTACAATCCCTGCACCCTATACAATCCCTGCAACCTGTACACTGTACAATCCCTGCACCCTGCACAATCCCTGCACCCTATACAATCCCTGCACCCTATACACTTCCTGCACCCTATACACTTCCTGCACCCTGTACACTTCCTGCACCCTGTACAATCCCTGCACCCTGTACACTGTACAATCCCTGCACCCTGTACAATCCCTGCACCCTATACAATCCCTGCACCCTGTACACTTCCTGCACCATGTACACTTCCTTCACCCTGTACAATCCCTGCACCCTGTACAATCCCTGCACCCTGTACACTTCCTGCACCCTGTACACTTCCTTCACCCTGTACAATCCCTGCACCCTGTACATTTCCTTCACCCTGTACAATCCCTGCACCCTGTACAATCCCTGCACCCTGTACACTTCCTTCACCCTGTACACTTCCTGCACCCTGAACAATCCCTGCACCCTGTACAATCCGTGCACCCTGTACACTTCCTTCACCCTGTACACTTCCTGCACCCTGTACAATCCCTGCACCCTGTACATACCCTGCACCCTGTACACTTCCTTCACCCTGTACACTTCCTGCACCCTGTACACTTCCTGCACCCTGTACAATCCCTGCACCCTTCCTTCACCCTGTACACTTCCTTCACCCTGTACACTTCCTGCACCCTGTACACTTCCTGCACCCTGTACAATCCCTGCACCCTATACAATCCCTGCAATACAATTCCGTGTATTCCTGTATATACATGTATCCTGCATATTCCCGTATCCTGTATATTCACATATCCGATTTATTCCTACATCTTGTATACTCATGTGTCCCGTGTATTCCTGTATCTGGCATATTCCTGTTTCAAGTATCTCCCTGAGTCCTGTTTCCTGTACATTCCTGTATCATGTAAAATTCCCTGTATCTAGTAATACGTATATTCCTGTTCCCTTTGCCCTGTACAATCCCTGCACCCTGTACACTTCCTTCACCCTGTACACTGTACAATCCCTGCACCCTGTACAATCCCTGCACCCTGTACAATCCCTGCACCCTGTACCCTGTACACTTCCTGCACCCTGTACAATCCCTGCACCCTGTACCCTGTACACTTCCTGCACCCTGTACACTAACTGCACCCTGTACACTCCCTGCACCCTGTACACTTCCTGCACCCTGTACACTTCCTGCACCCTGTACACCCTGTACACTTCCTGCACCCTGTACACTTCCTGCACCCTGTACACTAACTGCACCCTGTACAATCCCTGCACCCTGTACACTCCCTGCACCCTGTACACTTCCTGCACCCTGTACACTAACTGCACCCTGTACACTTCCTGCACCCTGTACACCCTGTACACTTCCTGCACCCTGTACACCCTGTACACTCTGTACACTCCCTGCACCCTGTACAATCCCTGCACCCTATACAATCCCTGCACCCTGTACACTTCCTGCACCCTGTACCCTGTACACTCTGTACACTCCCTGCACCCTGTACACTTCCTGCACCCTGTACACTAACTGCACCCTGTACACTTCCTGCACCCTGTACACCCTGTACACTTCCTGCACCCTGTACAATCCCTGCACCCTGTACACTTCCTGCACCCTGTACAATCCCTGCACCCTGTACACTTCCTGCACCCTGTACACCCTGTACACTTCCTGCACCCTGTACACTTCCTGCACCCTGTACAATCCCTCCACCCTGTACACTTCCTGCACCCTATACAATCCCTGCACCCTGTACAATCCCTGCACCCTGTACAATCCCTGCACCCTGTACACCCTGTACACTTCCTGCACCCTGTACAATCCCTGCACCCTGTACACCCTGTACACTTCCTGCACCCTGTACAATCCCTGCACCCTGTGCACCCTGTACAATCCCTGCACCCTGTACAATCCCTGCACCCTGTACAATCCCTGCACCCTGCACCCTGTACAATCCCTGCACCCTGTACAATCCCTGCACCCTGTACACTTCCTGCACCCTGTACAATCCCTGCACCCTGTACACTTCCTGCACCCTGTACACTTCCTGCACCCTGTACACTTCCTGCACCCTATACAATCCCTGCACCCTGTACACTTCCTGCACCCTGTACACTTCCTTCACCCTGTACAATCCCTGCACCCTGTACACTTCCTGCACCCTGTAAAATCCCTGCACCCTGTACAATCCCTGCACCCTGTACACCCTGTACAATCCCTGCACCCTGTACAATCCCTGCACCCTGTACACCCTGTACAATCCCTGCACCCTGTACAATCCCTGCACCCTGTACAATCCCTGCACCCTGTACACTTCCTGCACCCTATACAATCCCTGCACCCTGTACAATCCCTGCACCCTGTACACTTCCTGCACCCTATACAATCCCTGCACCCTGTACAATCCCTGCACCCTGTACAATCCCTGCACCCTGTACACTTCCTGCACCCTGTACAATCCCTGCACCCTGTACAATCCCTGCACCCTGTACACTGTACAATCCCTGCACCCTGTACAATCCCTGCACCCTGTACACTTCCTGCACCCTGTACACTGTACAATCCCTGCACCCTGTACAATCCCTGCACCCTGCACACTGTACAATCCCTGCACCCTGTACAATCCCTCCACCCTGTACACTTCCTGCACCCTGTACACTTCCTGCACCCTGTACACTTCCTGCACCCTGTACACTGTACAATCCCTGCACCCTGTACACTTCCTGTACCCTGTACACTGTACAATCCCTGCACCCTGTACAATCCCTGCACCCTGTACAATCCCTGCACCCTGTACACTGTACAATCCCTGCACCCTGTACAATCCCTGCACCCTATACAATCCCTGCAACCTGTACACTGTACAATCCCTGCACCCTGCACAATCCCTGCACCCTATACAATCCCTGCACCCTATACACTTCCTGCACCCTATACACTTCCTGCACCCTGTACACTTCCTGCACCCTGTACAATCCCTGCACCCTGTACACTGTACAATCCCTGCACCCTGTACAATCCCTGCACCCTATACAATCCCTGCACCCTGTACACTTCCTGCACCATGTACACTTCCTTCACCCTGTACAATCCCTGCACCCTGTACAATCCCTGCACCCTGTACACTTCCTGCACCCTGTACACTTCCTTCACCCTGTACAATCCCTGCACCCTGTACATTTCCTTCACCCTGTACAATCCCTGCACCCTGTACAATCCCTGCACCCTGTACACTTCCTTCACCCTGTACACTTCCTGCACCCTGAACAATCCCTGCACCCTGTACAATCCGTGCACCCTGTACACTTCCTTCACCCTGTACACTTCCTGCACCCTGTACAATCCCTGCACCCTGTACATACCCTGCACCCTGTACACTTCCTTCACCCTGTACACTTCCTGCACCCTGTACACTTCCTGCACCCTGTACAATCCCTGCACCCTTCCTTCACCCTGTACAC
Organism: Babylonia areolata; assembly: GCF_041734735.1. Classification (NCBI taxonomy): domain Eukaryota; kingdom Metazoa; phylum Mollusca; class Gastropoda; order Neogastropoda; family Buccinidae; genus Babylonia; species Babylonia areolata. The sequence goes on along the minus strand of NC_134909.1, from coordinate 23,690,857 downwards.
TTCCTTCACCCTGTACACTTCCTGCACCCTGTACACTTCCTGCACCCTGTACAATCCCTGCACCCTATACAATCCCTGCACCCTGTACAATCCCTGCACCCTGTACACTTCCTTCACCCTGTACACTTCCTGCACCCTGTACACTTCCTTCACCCTGTACAATCCCTGCACCCTGTACACTTCCTGCACCCTGTACAATCCCTGCACCCTGTACAATCCCTGCACCCTGTACACTTCCTGCACCCTGTACACTCCCTGCACCCTGTACAATCCCTGCACCCTGTACAATCCCTGCACCCTATACAATCCCTGCACCCTATACAATCCCTGTACAATCCCTGCACCCTGTACAATCCCTGCACCCTATACAATCCCTCCAGCCTGTACAATCCCTGCTCCCTATACAATCCCTGCACCCTGTACACTTCCTGCACCCTGTACAATCCCTGCACCCTGTACACTTCCTGCACCCTGTACAATCCCTGCACCCTGTACACTTCCTGCACCCTGTACACTTCCTGCACCCTGTACAATCCCTGCACCCTGTACACTGTACAATCCCTGCACCCTGTACAATCCCTGCACCCTGTACACTTCCTGCAGGTCCATTTCGACTGGGCCTCTCAGGGAGTGATTCAGGACATGGACGGCAGCCTGACGGGGTGGGCCAACCACAGCCTGCTGCCCAGCACCCCGGACCTGCCCCCTGCGGCGTGCACCCCGGGTACTGACCTCCACCCCGATCTCAGCTCCGGGTGGCCGGGTGCGGTGTGCGACTCCACCATCTCCTTCGTCCGCTTCTCCTTCAACAGACCCAGGCCTTCCAGTCTGCTGGGCGACGATGCTGTCTTCACCAATCAGGTACTGCAGGTTTTGTGAGAGGCGGAAGGAAGGCAGTGAGGGTCTGGGTTCGAAACCTGCTTTCCTCCTTTGTCCCCTTTTTCACCTCGACTGGAAGACGTTTGCACAATGATTAAGACGTTCATCTGCCAATACAAAAATCCGTGAGGTGCTGGGTTAAAGGCAGAGCTAGGTGGAAGAATGGTTTATTTATTTATTTATTTGTTTATTTATTTATTTGTTTATTTGTTTGTTTGTTTGTTTGTTTGTTCGTTTATTTATTCATCCATTGATTTATTAATCCATTTATGTATTTATCTATTTGTTTGTATGTTTTTTCGTTCGTTCATTCATTCATTCATTCGATTATTAATCTAATTGTTTATTCATCTAATTGTTTGTTCATTCGTTCATTCATTCATTTATTCATTCATTCATTCATGCTTTCATTAATTCATTCATTAATCCACCCGCTCATTGTTCCCACCCCACACAGTACGGGAGCACGGTGGCCAAGTTCGCCCACAGGCGGGTGACCCACAACGACGGGTGGATGACCCTGCTGGTCAGCAGGGATGGGTACCAGCTGGACTTCCTCAACGCTGCCCCACCCGTCAACATCAGCTATGACGGCGTCTTCACCATGCCGAGGGTGAGACCTCTGATACAGTATCAGTATCAGTAGCTCAAGGAGGCGTCACTGCGTTCGGACAAATCCATATACGCTACACCACATCTGCCAAGCAGATGCCTGGCCTGACCAGCAGCGTAGCCCAACGCGCTTAGTCAGGCCTTGAGGAAAAAAAGTGAATAAATAATAGATAAGTACATAAAAAAGAACCACTACTACTACTAATAATATGTATAAGGCGCAAAAACTTGATGAAGTCAACTATAAGTGTACAAAAATAAACAAATAAAATAAATAAATAATAATGATATATCTTTTTTAATAAAATAAATAAATAAATAAAATTAAATAATAATAATAATAATAATAATAATAAAATAAATAAATAAATAATGACACAGCCTTGATGATATGGATACTTATGGATACTTAAGAATTAGCCCAAGACTCAGCTTACATCGCAGATTGACATCATTTTACACCTGGGCCAACAGCAAAGTGAGAAGTGTATAATCAATAGTTTCTCCATTGCAATGGGAAATCAGTTACGGCTTAGTCTTTTTGTGAAGGACTGTGACTCTCAAACTAGGAGGCAAAATTGTTCTGGCTCTTAGTGCTGCAGCCTTGGGGTCTAGTTGGCCTTCGGGAGCCAGCTGCCCTAAAACCCTCTCGGTCGAGAGTGGGGGATGTAACTTGGGCAAGAGACTGTCCACTATAATCAAATTCTTGCCCATAAAAGTCGGGACAGCAGTTGCCTCCTCCGCTGTTCTGATGGCTGTAGTCGAACACGACTATCATACTTATGGATACTTATATAGCGCCTATCCTTGGTCAAACACCAAGCTGTAAGCACTTTACAGACACAGTCATTGATTGTTATGGACACTTTTCTAGCTCGTATCCTCGGTCGGAGACCAAGCTCCTCCAAGCGCTTTACAAACACGGGGTCATTGATTAACTCACTCAGTACGGCCAGTCCTCTCTTCTCCTCTACACAGACCCCTTGGATGTCAAGTGGGTGTCTCAATGACCCAACCTTTAACTTCTGTCGTCAGAACTGTGGTATTCTTTGTCAACATTCACCTCTTCAGTATAAGAGCGTTCCGTTTGCAATATTTTGATGATGGTAATTGGGATGAAACGCTGTTAACGTCGTCTCTTTCACCGTTCGTATGGAGAGAGTTAATATTTGCCGTTGGATACTTGCTGTTGTGGTTGTTGTTGCTCTTGTTGTTTGTTGTAGTCATTGTTGTTGACGTTGTTGCTGTAATTGTTTTGTTTTTGTTGCTGTTGTAGTTGTTGGTGTTCTTAATGAGGCTGCTCTTGTTGTTCTTGTTTATTGTTTTTTACTACTGCTGCTTTTGGTTTAATTGTTGTTCCTGCTGCTGCTGCTGCTGTTGTTGTTTCTAGTTTACGTGGGCAATGACATGGTTCGTGCACTTTCTTTTGGACATTCTCTACAGCTTTTTTCGTTGTATTAATCTTAGTTTTGTATGCATTGATAGAGTTCTTTCTCTCTTTTCTTTCTTTATTTCTTGTTTATCATCCGTTTCGTTCATTTCTGTTTGAGTTTTTTTCGTTGTCTTTCTGTTTGATGTCTTTTATCTTGTTTTTCTGTTGTTGTCTTTTTCTTATTTTGTTGATTTGTTGTGTGTGTTTTATTGTGTTTGTTTTTTGTTGGTGGTGTTGGTTTGTTTTTTATTGTTTTTTGTTGTTGTTGGTTTTTTAGGGGTTTTTTTGTTGTTGTTGTTGTTGGTTTTTTTGGGGGGGTGGGGGGGTGTTCTTGTTGTTGTTGTTTGGGAGATCCACTTTTCTCTTCTTTCATTTCTTATTTTCTTTCTTCCTTTCCGTCTTTCTTCCTCACTTCTTTCCTTCAAGGTTTTGTGTGTGTGTGTGTGTGTGTGTGTGTGTGTGTGTGTGTGTGTGTGTGTGTGTGTGTGTGTGTGTTTTGTCTGTTGTTGTTTGTTTTATTTCTCCCTCCTTTCCTTTCTTTGTGTCAGTCATTTCTTTTTTCTTTCTTCCTTTTATTACTCATTTCATTTGGGGTTTGTTTTTGGGGTTGTTTTTGTTTGTTAATGTTGTTTTTGTTTTGTTTTTGTTGTTGTTGTTGTTGTTGTTTGTTGTTGTTTTTTTGTTGTTGTTGTTGTTGTTGTTGTTTTTGTTTTGTTGTTGTTGTTTTTCCTGTTTCCTTTCCTTCCTTCATTGACTTTGTTTCTTTACCCTCCTTCCTACCTTCCTTCCTTTCTTGCAAAAGTAAAATGGTCTGTATTTCTTCCTTCCTTCCTCCCTCCCTTCCTTCCTTCCTTTCTTCCTTTCTCGTAAAAAAAAATGGTTTATTTTACTTCCTTCCTTCTTTCCTTTTTTTTTTCCTTTCCTTTTTTTCCTTCTTTTTTTCCTTCCTTCCTTCCTTCCTTCCTACCTTCCTTCCTTTCATATCAGAATAGACTAATCTTCTTCTTGGTCTTTCTTTTCGTTGTTCAGCCGGACGATTACACGACCTTGACCCAGTGGGCGGGGCGTCCTGACAGATTCACGGTGACAGGGGGCGTGGCTTACGTCCCAGAGTCTGACTCGGTGCCAGACCCCTCGGCTGACAGCCTCGGCACCTGGAGCTACAACGACACCACCGGCACCGTCACCTATCTCAGTGAGATGCCTCCTGGGTTTTTCTTCTGTGTATATTTATATGTCGGCTTCGTGGCCCAATGGATAACGCGTCTGACTTCGGATCAGAAGATTGTGAGTTCGAATCTTGTCGGTGTCGTAAAGGTTTTTTTTTTTTTTTTTTTTTTTTTTTTTTTTTTTTTTTTTTTAGGAAGGTGGCAGAATAGTTCAGACTTTCAGCTGCCAATACAAAGAGTCCGTGAGGGTGTGTGTTCGAATCCTACTCTCGTTCTTTCTCCCAAGTTTGACTGGAAAAACGAACTGAGCGTCTAATCTTTCGGATGAGACGATAAACCGAGGTCCCGTGTGCGGCACGCCCTTGGCGCGCTGAAAAAGAACCCATGGCAACGAGAGTGTTGTCCTCTGGCAAAATTATGTAAAAAGAAATCCACTCTGATGGGTACACAAATATATACGCATGCACTCAAGGCCTGACAAGTGTGTTGGGTTATGCTGCTGTCAGGCATCTGCCAGGAGATGTGGTGTAGCGTATATGGTTTTGTCCGAACGTAGTGACGCCTCCTTGAGAAATTGAAACTGAAACTGGAACTGTTCAGTGATCGTTAACATTTTGTGAACCATACACACACACACACACACACACACACACACACACACACACACACACATATATATATATATATATATATATATATATATATATATATATATATATATATATATATATATATATACACGGTTCAAAAAATGTTAAGGACCACCCGGGAAGTTGCACAAAATAGTTTTCATCATAGGGAAATGATGCTGATTTCACTACCATTGCTGCTGCTGCTACTGCTTCTACTGCAGCTGCTGCTACTACTACTACTACTACTACTACTGCTGTTGATGCTGCTGCCGCCGCCGCTGTTCTTGCTACTACTACTACTACTACTACTACTACTACTACTACTGCTGCTGCTGCTGCTGCTGCTGCTGCTGCTGCTGCTATTACTACTGCTACTACTATTGCTGCTGCTGCTATTATTACTACTGCTACTACTGCTGCTACTATTTCTACTGCTACTACCACTGCTGCTGCCGCTGCTGCTGTTGATGTTACTGCTGTGTCTTCTTCTTGTTATGTGTGGTGAACTAACGGTGACGATGACCTGAAGACAAAGACAAGGCAAGGTGCTATTTTGAGTGATAAAAAAAAAACACGTATGAAACAGGTGTACTATATTTTGTGCATGAGATAAGTGTGCTCAATATTGTGTGAAACAGGTGTGCTATATATTGTGTGAAACAGGTTGTGCTATATTGTGTGAAACGGGTTGTGCTACATTGTTTGAAACAGGTTGTGCTATATATTGTGTGAAACAGTTTGTGCTATATATATATATATATATATATATATATATATATATATATATATATTGTGTGAAACAGGTTGTGCTATATATTGTGTGAAACAGGTTGTGCTATATTGTGTGAAACAGGTTGTGCTATATATTGTGTGAAACAAGTTGTGCTATATATTGTGTGAAACAGTTTGTGCTGTATTGTTGTGTGAAACAGGTTGTGCTATATGTTGTGTTAAACAGGTTGTGCTATACTGTATGAAACAGGTGTGCTATATTGTGTGATGCTATACCATGTGAAACAGGTGTGCTATGTTGTGTGATGCTATACCATGTGAAACAGGTGTGCTGTTCTGTTTGAAACAGGTGTGCTGTACTATGTGAAACAGGTGTGTTATGTGTTGTGTGAGACAGGTGCGCTATATGTTGTGTGAAACAGGTGCGCTATATGTTGCGTGAGACAGGTGCGCTATATGTTGTATGAGACAGGTGTGCTATATGTTGTGTGAGACAGGTGTGCTATATGTTGTGTGAGACAGGTGCGCTATATGTTGTGTGAGACAAGTGCGCTATATGTTGTGTGAGACAGGTGCGCTATATGTTGTGTGAGACAGGTGCGCTATATGTTGTGTGAGACAGGTGTGCTATATGTTGTGTGAGACAGGTGCGCTATATGTTGTGTGAAACAGGTGCGCTATATGTTGTGTGAAACAGGTGCACTGTGTATTGTCTGATGCTGTGCTGTGTGCAACAAACAGTCAAGCCAGACACAGACCAGGGGGACGCGGAGGGGTGGAGAACGGAGGAGGTGAGGGTAGCGCTGAGGGCCCACACCTGTTTCTACCAGGGCTGCCAACGCCCGGACCCCGCAGGTGCCAACCTCACCCGTCCCCCGCCCACCGCCAGACTGTGGAGCGACCCCGCCTCGTGGGACTGGAGGGAGGGGGGGAAGCCTGTTGACTGGGACAACGTTACCATCCCCCTAGGTTAGTGGGGGGTCGGAGGGGGGGGGGGGAAGGGGGGGGGAAGGCGGGGGGAAGCCTGTGACTGGGACAACATTACCATCCCCTTTGGTGAGTGGGGGGGTGAGGGGTGGTGGTGGTGGAGGGAGGGGTGTGGGGGGAAGGGGGAAGGGAAGGGGTGAAAGTCTGTTGAAAGAGCCAACGCTACCATCCCTTTGGTGATATGGTGAGGGGGGGGGGGCAACGCTACTATCCGTCTTGGTGACTAGTGAGGGAGTGGGGGGGGGTGAGTGGAGGGAAGGAAAACGCCGTTATATACCATCCCGCTTGGTGAGTGAGGGGTGGGGGGAGGGAGGAAAACGTGTGGATGGGGAAACTTTATCAACGCCCTTGGTGAATAGTCTGTGTGACGGCGGTAAATGTGTCTTTTTCAAAACCATGTTCAATGTTCAATTTTTATGACAATCGTTAAAATCCTTTCTTCATTCCTGATTCTCAGTTCTAACTCAACTTTCCCCCCCCCTCCCCCACCCCCCCACACACACACCCGCACAACACACAACACTCACACAATCCCCTCCCCCTCCCCCTCTATCCCCCACAGACCAGTGGCTGATCATCGACGAGCCCCTCCCCCCTCTCACCTCCATGGTGGTGGTGGGCGGACTCTCGGCCTCAGCCAACGCCTCCCTGGACTTCACCCTGGAGGCGGAGTGGGTGGTGGTGTACGGGAGGCTCAGCATCGGCTGGCAGGACGAACCTTTCAGCGGGAACGCCAGAATCCTGCTGAGAGGGCAGAGGTCCTCGCCTGACGTACCCAGCCTGGCAGGTCCTCACAACCTGGGTTCTAAAGTCATCGGTGGGTTTGTTGTGTGTGTGGGGGGGGGGGGGGCAGGGGGAGGGGGGGAGAGGGTTGGTGGTGGTGGTGGTGTATGGTGTGGTGGGGTCTGGGTGGCGTGGATGATGTTGGTTAGGTAGGGTGGGATGTGGTTGTGGTGGGTGGGGTTGGGTTTTTGGTTTTGGGTGGTGGTGGTGTGGTGGGCGTGTGGTTTGTTTGTGGTGTGGGTGTGGGTGTAAATGGTGGTGGGGGTATGGGGGTGGGGTGGTGGGTGGTTGCGTGGTATTGATGTTTGGGGTGTGGCGGTGTGGGGATGGTGGTGGGTGTGGTGGTGATGTATATGGTGTGGTTAGTTTGTGATGGTGGGTGGGGTGGGGGAGTGGGGTGTCGATTTGTACAGGAGGTGGGTGGATATGTTGGGTGTGTGTGTGTGGTAGGACTTTGGGTGGGTTTATTTTGGGTGGATGGCGAGTGTGTGCGTGTATCGGTGCGTGCGCACGCCTGCGTTTAACTAAGCGCTTTGCAAAAAAAAAAAAAAAAAAAAAAAAAGGCAAGGCCTTCAAGACTCACTTGTGATACACACTTGATAAAATAATGATGATGATGATAATAACAATACTACTACTACTACTACTACTACTACTACTACTACTACTACTACTAGTAGTAGTAGTAGTAATAATAATAATAATAATAATAATAATGATAATAATGATAACACATGATTACAATGCAATAAATGACAAAAGAGCATCAACAAGTTTAAAGCTTATACTGTGCTCACAACGTTGCACTTCAATTTTATCATGACGGCTGATGAACCATGATAATTATTGTCAATTGTATCAAATAACATTCATAAACAGAAAGTAATGAAATAATGAAATAAAACAAATAAACACACAGTACATAATATAGTAAAATAGTGCTAATACCAATATTAACATGATATTAAATTCATTATGACCAGAGTAATCGACCTGATAGAAGTAAAACATGAAGGGAAAAAAAAAAGATGAAAATTTAGAAGAATGGTGGGTAAGGTGGTGGAGGAGGGGGAACAGAGGGGAGAGGAGGGGAGAGGGGTTCGTTTATGACGTTCAAAAATTATTTGAGCATGTTCTTTTAGCAGAATAAATCGACAACAGCGAAGGAAGTGATAACACCGTTCAAATCATGTTATTTTTGGTTATCTCGGGCATTTACGAATTTCTTTCCGGTCTGAGGTGAAGGAGACATTCCCATCGCCTCAAATTCACTGCAGTATATGTCCGTTTTTTATAGATCTTGCAGAGATCCCTGTTCAACAAGCTTGTTTTTTTCACTCACTGAGAAACTATGACACCGTCCATGCAATTTATCTGTTTCTGTTCATACCAGTTAATTCAGTATCCAGTTTAAATCATTCTCATGCAGTTAGCACGTCGATGATTATTTAAGAAATTCTTTTGATTTGGTGGTAAAGGAGACGTTGCCATCGTGTCAGGCTTTGCAACATAGTTTGTCAAGATCTGCACAGACCAGTCTAGACAAGGCTGACCGAAACTCAGTGAAACGGTCGATTCCAATGTTCTTTTATGTTCACCCCAGTTAATTCAGTGTCCACGTAAGAATATTCTTATGCAATAAACACGTCAATAATGAAGTTAGTGTTACTGTATGTGTTCTGGCCAGAATGTGTATTTCTTTTCTTTTAATTGCGAATAAGAAAAAATGAGGTCATGGCATTTCTTTCCCAGACAATCCGGCAGCTGCAAAGGTGAAACAGTGTTTTCGGATTCCGGAACGACCATCAACGGAATAAACCGTTAATCATTTGGAAATACGGCTAAATTCACCATATCACCACCACCAGCCTCACTATTTCACCACCACCAGCCTTACCATACCACAATCACCACCACCACCCTCACCATACCACAACCACCACCCTCACTATACCACCACCACCACCCTCACCATATCACCACCACCACCATCACCATACCACCACCACCACCTCACCATACCACCACCACCACCACCACCCTCACCATATCACCACCACCACCATGGGTTATGCATGCTTGCTTCTTGTTGTTTTTTGTTGTTGTTACTTTGTGAGGACAAAGTGCTATTTCTGTGTAATTGAGAGGACTTATCTTTGTGAGGACAAAGTGCTATTTCGGTGTAATTGACTGATAATTTGTTCTCGCGTTGTTGTTTAATCATTGAATTATTAGTGAATCACAGAGAGGGCTCAAAACTCCCCTCGCTCGCTCCGCTCGCTCGGGGAATATTTCAGAATAACCTGCTATGAAACAATACCCATATGCACCCTTCCACTGGCAAAGAGGAGACAACCCAACAAAAATCCCCAATCCCACGGCTTTCATACAGTACCAATGGGATGAATGGCTGTTGGGTTAAACAGTCACTAACTGTATGCAGTCTGGCCTTAGGGCGACACCAGGCTGACGGACTCCACACAGATGGACATCCATTGCCCTTCCCTGATAAGAGGCTCTGTCAGGGTGACCGAATATTTTCCCTCACCACATAGAACACCCTTCTATGGATACAAAAAAAACCCTGTCTCGCGTGCACCTCGGGGATCAGCTGCATAGCACGAGACATAAAGTCAGATCCCCAAAACCCCAAAACAGGCGTGGCAAAAGAGGTGGGAAAAGATTGTGCTTAGGTAGCAGAATGACAAAAGCAGAGCGGCTGTCAAAGAAATTCTTTAGAATCGGCAGTTGGAATTGTTCCAGCGCAAGAATGAGAGTCTCAACAATTGAGAAATTGGCATATGATTTTGACATTCTATGTCTCCAAGAGACCAGGACAAGTGCAGACAGACCAATACATTTTGAGAATTTCACAGTCCTTCAAAGGAATGAAGGAAGAGGAGTAGCAATCATACTGAACAAAAACCTAAAAAACAAAGTTTCCACCATAAATCTAGAGAAATGGTGTAGCAACTCATGTGAATTAGTGGGGGTGCGTCTTGAAAAACCTGACGGAGTTCACAAAAGCATCGTGCTCATCAATGCCTATGTTCACCCAGGAACCTGCATAACAAAAGAGGATTGGGCCTTTTTAGAGGAAATAGAGAACGAACTTGGAGACTCGGTCATTATCTGTGGAGACCTTAATGCAAGATCGAAGTTATGGGACCAGCGGAACACCAACCCACAAGGACTTGCACTTGAAGGAATGATAGGGGAAATTCTTCTTAGCCCATTAACAACCACATCCCCAACTCGCCTTGGAACAAGACAAGGGGACAGTGACAGTGTGATCGACATCGCTCTAACATCTCCAAAATTCAGAGCAGAAATGAATGCAGAGACGCTTCCATACCAAGGCAGCGACCACCTCCCGGTAGCTTTCAGTCTACAAAAACTGTCAGATAAACCCTGTATGAAACTGCGTGATCCATTTCAGTATGAAACCAAAGAGGCAACTGTCATCGAAAAATTAAGACGCAGAAGAAACAAAAGAACGGCACTGAACAGGATGCAAACTATTCAGCCCCCATGGTGGAATACCGACACAGAGAGAGCCTGGATAGAAAAACATGCGGCTGTCAAACTTTGGCAAAAAGAAAGAACAAAACCATCTCCGGACAAAGATATTGAAACAAAAATGAAAGAAAAAACCAAACAGTTTGAAGTCATTGCTCAAGAGGCCAAAAATGACAGGTGGAAACAGTTTTGCGAGACACTCAGTTATGACACAACATTGACAGAGTTCTGGCAATTTTATCGTCGCATGGAAGGGAAAACGTGCACAACAACAACCCCAGAGATGTTAGACACTGACGGAACCAAGCTTAAGACAAATGAAGAAAAAGGATCTGCTTTGCTCAAACGTTTCATACAACAGAGTGATCAAAGAAACTTAGATGAGAAAAAGAAATATATTGAGGAGTTAAACCAAACCCTTATGCAGACTGGACCTGATGATGACTTGACAATGGATGATCTAAACGAGGCAATAGCTAAATGCAAGAAAGAATCGGCTCCTGGCCCAGACAAAGTTCGTTACTCAGACATCAAGGAGCTATCGGAAGAAGACAGAAGCAAACTTTTCAGTCTATATCAAAACAGTTTCCACAATGGACAAGTGCCGGAGGACTGGACACACAGCTTCTTAAAACCCATACCAAAACCAGGAAAGGACCATCATCAGGTAAGCGGCTACCGGATCCTAACCATGCAAAACATTGCTGGAAAGCTCATGGAACGCATGATAGCCAGGAAACTTGCAAGGGATCTTGAACACAGGCACATTCTCCCTTCAAATCAAGGTGGTTACAGAACAGGCAAGTCCACATGGGAAAATGCAGCTGCTTTTGCATATGAGGTGTATGAAGGATTCCAAAGAAAAGAAGAAACACTAGCAGTAGCAATTGACCTTGAAGATGCCTACAATAAAGTCCAGTTTGCGCACCTCATGGAGCTGCTACTAAGTTATGGAGTAAGTTTGACACTGACAAGATGGATAGCAGCAGCGCTTCAGGAAAGAACTGTCGTCCTACGCCTCGGAGATTGGATGTCTGCACCTTCTAAACTATCCATGGGACTGCCACAAGGGTCTCCGCTCTCTCCTGTCCTCTACAATGTCTACACGAAGGGCCTTGCAGACTTAAACAACAATGGAATTGCTCGGGTGCTTACCCTTGCGGATGATGGCCTGGTCTTCAAAACTTCGAAAGATGCTCAGGAAAGAACTGAAGCCGTCCAGAAACAACTAAACAATATTGCTCAATGGTGCAAAGACACAGGATCTTCCATCAATCCAGCGAAAGCCCAAACGTTGCTGTGCACCCTTAACAACAAAACCGCGAGCAAATCACCACCTTCTGTGTCATTCGATGGAATTCAAATTGAGAAAACTGAATGCCTACGCTACCTAGGAATACACTTCGACAGGATGCTGACCTTCAGAAAACATACGGAAAATACTGTTCTCAAATGCAAAAAGGGCCTTTCAGTCTTAAAAGCAATGGCAACCAAAGGAATTGAACAACGCCACCTCTTCCTGCTATACCAATCACTCGTCCTCAGCGTGATCGACTACGGACTTGGGCTTACAACACCGTCTCAAAGCAACCTCCTAAAATTAGAAAGAGTACAAAATGAAGCTATGAGGCTGATCCTTGGAACAACAAAAGACACGCCCACAGAAACCATGCGATACCTGCTTGACCTTCCTTCAGTACAGGCCAGAAACAAGTTAGAACAGGTCAAGACCTACTTCAAAGCATTAGAAAACCCTCAAAACCCACTGCATGACGCAGTCAAAGAACCAAAAGGCAGCCGTCTAGGACGAGGAAGATCATGGATGGGACAAGCAGAAGACACAATCCAGCTAGTATGCCGACTACAAGACCTGAAAGAAACAAAAGAATGGGAGAAAAACCCCAAAAACCTCAACCATCTATTCAACACAGTCATTTCACCCACTCTAGGAAGACATTGTCGGGAATGGCCAGAGGGCAAAACAGATGCGGAAGTGAAGCTACTCATAGAAGAAAACAGTAAAGAAGAGGACATCATCATATACACAGATGGCTCAGTCACCAAAGACCAGTCTGGTTGGGGATTCACTGCGAAACAAAATGGAAAAACAATTTGGGAAGAGAATGCTGCCTACAAAGTCACAACCTCCAGCCTAACGATGGAAGTTGAAGCTGCGACACATGCCCTCCAGTGGCTATCGTCCATCCATACGCCCGGAAACCAACATGCCATGATTCTAACCGACTCAATGAACCTCATACAGAAAATTGAAGACGGAATGGGAAGCCCAGAGTGGCATAAGGCAATGCGCAACTTTCAGATTAAAAATCTCACATGGTCATACTGCCCGGGACATGCAGGTGTTAAGGGAAATGAGCGAGCTGACAGACTTGCTGGTAACGCAACACCAACGAGCGGCCTACATCTAGGAAAATCGGAAATTCTCAGAAAAGTCAAAGAATACCAAAAAGAACAGGTACAAGGCCATCACACCATCGATCGCCTCAAAGAAATAAAAGCAGAGAGAGGGAGCGGCCGAAAGTCTAACATGAAAGGTAGAGCACGATGCTTTGCAAATCAAACAAATATCGGCATCATTTCCAAACCAACATTGCGCAAATTTCTTCAAAACGGAACAGAGTCTCTGTGGGCCTTTCCAAATACAATAGACTGAGCAACACACTAGACGCCACGTTCTTGGCATCAGAGATCTTTTCCCATCCCTCTTGGCAGCCTCTGTGCGTGTGCGTGTGTGGATGTGTGTGTTTGTGTGGATGTGTGGGTCTGTGTTTTTGAGTGCGTTTGTGAATGCGCGAGAGTGTAAGTGCACACAAGTGTCAGGAGAGAGCTGTGTACGGGTGTGTGTGTGTATATATATATATATATATATATATATATATATATATATATATATATATCTTTGTATATATGTGTGGGGGTTGGGGGTGGGAGATATGGGCGTATATGTGTGTGCTTGTACAAGTAAGTGTTCATCTCTGTGAGTGTGTGTTTGCGTGCGTGTGTGTGTGTGTGTGTGTGTGTGTGCCGTGGAAGCTGCGATACGTAGGCTAGAAATGAGTGTGTGGAGGAGGGGGTTGGAGGAGGTGCAAGGTAATGTGTGTGTGTGTGTGTGTGTGTGTGTTGGAGCTCATGTACGTTTATATGTATTTGACTGTACTTTCATATCTGTGAAACTGCATGTTTGGTGCATTTCTGTTATGCATGTGTGGGTGTATGTGTGAATGTGTGTCGTCATATTTTACATTCATTCGCTTAATTATCACCATTGTTGTCTTATTTATTTATTTATTTATTTTTTATTATTATCATTTTATTAGTATTACTATTATTATTACTACTACCTTTTTCTATATTATAATTATTATTTATTTATTTATTTATTTATTTATTTATGTAAGCTTATCTATTATTTATTCCCCCCCCCCCTTTTTTTTTTTTTTTTTTTTTTTTCTCAAGGCCTGACTAAGCGCGTTGGGTTACGCTGCTGGTCAGGCATCTGCTTGGCAGATGTGGTGTAGCGTATATGGTTTGTCCGAGCGCAGTGACGCCTCCTTGAGCAACTGAAACTGAAACTGAAACTGTTATTTTGTGTGTGTGTGTGTGTGTGTGTGTGTGTGTGTGTGTGTGTGTGTGTGTGTGTGTGTGTGTGTGTGTGTGTGTGTGTGTGTGTGTGTGTGTGTTGTTGTTGTTGTTGTTAAAGCGTTCAGAGAGAAAAAAAAATTGTTTAAGCGTTTTTGTTTTTGTTTTTGTTTGTTTTGTTTTTTGGGGGTGGGGGTTTTGTTTGTTTTTTTTAATAAACTTACTATCATGATGATGACCAGCTGTGTACGGAGCCCTGGAGCTTCACGGATACCCCACCTCCGTGCGGTGGACCCGGCTGTCCCGCCCTGTCGGCCAGGGCAACGTGTTGCACGTGCAGGACCCCGTGGACTGGCGCGTGGGGGACGAGGTCATGCTGACGGCCACGGGGGTCACGCCCTGGCACACGGAGGTCTTCCGGCTGACGGCGGTGGACAACACCACGCTGACCGTTAACGATACCGTGCGGTTCCCGCATCTGGGTCAGTGTGTGTGTTGTGGGAGGGGGGTGGGGACATGGGAGGGGGTGTGGGGGGTGTGGGGTGGGTGGGAAAGATGGGTGTGTGGGTGGGGGGGTGAGATGGGTGTGTGGGGAGGGTGGGGGGACGAGATGGGGGGAGGTGTGGGGGTAAGGGTTAGGGGGGGGAGGAGAGTGGGGGATGTGTGTGGGGGGAGGGTTAGGGGGGAGGGGAGGAGATGGGGGGAGGTGTGTGTGTGGGTGTGAGGGGGAGGGGATGGGGGGATGTGTCTGTGGGTGTGGGGGAGAGGAGGAGATGGGGAGGGAGGTGTGGGGGGAGGGGGAGTGTGACTGTGTGTATGTTTTGATTGGTCCCGTGTGCAGCACGTGCTTAACGCACTAAAAAAAAGAACCCACGGCAACGAGAGTGTTGTCCTCTGGCAAAATTCTGTAGAAGAAGTCAAATCTGATAGGCACACAAATATAATATGCTTGCACTCAAGGCCTGACTAAGCGCGTTGGGTTATGCTGCTGGTCAGGCATCTGCCTAGCAGATGTGGTGTAGCGTAAATGGATCTGTCCGAACGCAGTAACGTCTCCTTGAGAAAGTGAAAGTGAAATCTCCCTGCAGCCCACAGCCAGACGCTGGCCTCGGGCCGGGTGGTGGAGATGAACGGCCGGGTGGCACTGCTCACCCGGAACATCGTCATCGAGGGGGACGCCTCTGGCACCGCCCTGCAGGACTCGTTCGGGGCTCGCGTGCTGGTGGCCAGGGCCACCTTCAACCACACCACTTACATCGGTGAGAGTTCCTGATTTAAATGTATCTTGGTCGCTTTTTTTTTTTTTTTTTTTTGTACAAGTTCCTCGGTGATCCTTAACTTTTTGTGAACACTGTATTCTGTTGTTGTTTTTTCTGCAAGTTACTTGGTGATCCCTTTTGTGAATACTGTTGTTGTTTTTTCTTTTAAAAATGCTTTTATGATAATATATTTATTATTACTACTACTACTACTACTACTACTACTACTACTACTACTACTACTACTACTACTACTACTACTGCTGCTGCTGCTGCTGCTGCTGCTGCGATGAACATCTTCTTCTTCTTCTCACTTCCGTTCCGTACAGATGTGAGCGATGATGTGTCTCTCAGTTTGACGCTGTGTTATACTCGTACATTACACATGTATTAAGTATTCAGTATAACTACATTAATTTTATCTGCGTACATGTTTGTGTGTCTCTTAGAACAACGGCAGATGTGTAAGTCGGCCAAAGTGCTAATATCTTCACCGTTGGAAAATAAAGATTCATTCATTCATTCATTCATTCATTCATTCATTCTTCTTCTTCTTCTTCTTCTTCTTCTTCTTCTTCTTCTTCTTCTTCTTAGTTATTATTATCATTCGTAGTAGTTGTTGTGGTAGCAGTAGTAGTAGTAGTAGTAGTAGTATCATTAATATTATCATAAAATTATCATAATAATCATCATCGTCATTAGTAGCAGTATTAGGAGCAGCAGCAGCAGCAGTAGTAGTAGCAGAGCAGTAGTGTCATTATTATGATCATTATAATTACTATAATTGTTATCATTATCATCATGGTGGGGTTGTACGTCAACGGGGTGGGCAGCCAGCCCTTAGAGAGTCTGACCTCGATGGAGACGCTGCTGGTCAGGCTTCTGCTTAGCAGATGTGGTGCAGCGTGGGTGACGCCTCCTTGAGTAACTGGACTGAGCTGAACGGATCATCATTATTATTATCATTATTACTATTACCATCATCATCATCATCACAAACATCATCATCATCATCATCATCGTCATTGCCATCATCATCACCATCATCACCACCATCATCATCATCATCATCATCATCATCATCATCATCATCATCATCACCATCATCGTCATCATCACCACCACCAACATCGTCATCATCATCATCATCATCATCATCACCACCACCACCAACATCATCATCACCATCATCATCATCATCATCATCATCGTCATCATCATCGTCACCATCATCATCACCATCATCATCATCATCATCATCACCATCACCACCACCATCATCATCATCATCATCATCATCATCATCATCATCATCATCACCATCATCATCATCATCATCATCATCATCATCATCATCACCAACAATATCATCATCATCATCGTCATTATTATCATCATCATCATCATCATCATCATCACCACCATCACCATCATCATCATCATCATCATCATCATCATCACCACCATCACCATCATCATCATCATCATCATCGTCATTGCCATCATCATCATCATCATCATCATCATCATCATCATCATCATCATCACCACCATCACCATCATCATCATCATCATCATCATCATCATCATCATGGTTTCCCCACCCCTAGGGTATGCCAGGATCAGCAACGTGGAATGGTACCAGATTATCATCATCATCATCATCATCATCATCACCATAATCATCATTTTTGTTGTTGTTGTCGCTGTCGCTGTTGTTTTTGTTTTCCTGTTATGACTGTTATTATCATTATTGTAGTTGTTATTATCATTCTTATCATTATTATTACCACCATGACCATCATCATGGTTCCCGCCCCCCACCCCTCACCCCACCCCCACTCCCTCCAGTCTATGCGAGGATCAGCAAGGTGGAGTGGTACTGGATCATCATCATCATCATCATCATCAACATCATCATCATCATCATCATCATCATCATCATCATGATCGTCAACAACAACATCATCATCATCATCATTACATCATTATTGTTGGTGCTGCTGTTGTTGTTGTTTTGTTGTTGTTCCTGTTGTGACTGGCATTGTTATTAACATCCCCCCCCCCCCCCCCCGCCCCACCTCCCTCCCCCCACTCCCGGGACCACCACCAGGCTATGCCAGCATCAGCAACGTGGAGTGGTACCGGACGGGGCAGGAAGGCTGGGTGGAGCCCTCCAATCCTCGCTATTCCCTGGCCTTTGTGGACGTCCCGGTGGACGCCGATTACTTCCCTTCCTCGCTCCGTGACAGCGCCTTCCACCACGGCTTCTCGCCCGCTGTGGGCGTCTTCTTCACTGACGGGCTGGAGGTGTCTGGCAATGTCATCCATCACACCGTCGGCAGTGGTGGGTGTGTGGGGAAGTTGGGGGGGGGGTAGGCGGTGGAGGGGGAGGGGGGAAGGTATAGGGGTGGGGGAGGGGGTTAGGTTTTATGTGGCTGGTGACTGTGTGTGTGTGTGTGTTTGTGTGGGACAGCCGGGGAGGGGGAGGGTGTGTGTGTGAGTGAGTGAGTGTGTGTGTGTGTGTGTGTGTGTGTGTGTGTGTGTGTGTGTGTGTGTACAAGCCTCTGTGTGTGTGTGTGTGTGTGTGTGTATTTGTATTTGTATTTATTTTTTATCACAACAAATTTCTCTGTGTGAAATTCGGGCTGCTCTCCCCAGGGAGAGCGCGTCGCTACAAGTGCGTGTGTTTGGGTGTGTGCGTGCAGATGCGCACAGCACAATACAGACCAACACAACACACCACACC